>NC_073377.1:47403393-47608393 GCF_028641065.1 Leucoraja erinaceus
TAGATTTTCACTTACTATAACTGCAGGAAAAATGTTCCTGATGTTGGGGGCGTTCAGAACCATGGGTCCCAGTTTAAGAATAAAGGGGGGACCAGTTAGGACTGAGATGAGGACTCGCTTACTTCACACAGAGTTGTGAATCTGTGCAATTCTCTGCCACAGAAGGCAGTGCAGGCCAATTCACTGGAAGTTTTCAAGAGAGAATTACATTTAGTTCTTGGGGCTAATGACATCAAGGGATATGGGGTAAAAACAGGAAAGGTAATGATTTTTTGATAAGTGGCCATGATCATATTGAATGGCAGTGCTGGCTCGAAGGGCCGATGGCCTATTCCTGCACCTATTTTCTATGTTTCTATGCTTGAATATATGGCAATAAAACCCGATCACTTGATTTTGAAGCATTCATGCATGGTGGAGGTATAATGTAGTCGTAGAGTGATACAGTGTGAAAACAGGCCCTTCGGTGCAACTTGCCCACACTCGCCAACATGTCCCAGCTACGCCACCTGTTTTTGGTCCATACCTCCAAACCTGTCCTATCCATGTATCAGTCTAACTTTTTCTTAAATGTTGGGATGGTCCCTGCCTCAACGACCTCCTCTGGCAGCTTGTTCCACACACCCATCACCCTTTGTGGGGATAAAGTTACCCCTTAAAAAGTTACCTCTTAAAAATACTTCATACAAAAAACATTGAAATCATACTTCTACAATGCACTAAAACATGATTTTAATACTTCAAATTTCAAAAAGTTCCTACCCTGGGAGGGGGGACACCCTTCTTAAACACCCTCTCCCCACTCGGTTGCTCCACTCCCTCACCAGGTACCCCCAAGGCCAGTGATCAATGATTGCTCAGCTTCCCCCCTTTCAAAAAGGCTCCAATCCAATTTAAAGCATATATATTGCATTCAAGTGTAAGTTATAAAACCCACCTAAGAGGCAGATATGACACCAGATTAACATCTAATTCAAAAGGTAAGCACCTTCCACAATGGAAAATACCACAGCCCAGGTTACAATTTAAAGTCACTAGATGGCCAAAATTCACAGCTGGAATGTTGAAGAATGATAATCAACAAGGATTTGCAAATTTTATAATGTTAAGCCTGATATAAAATAGCTATTTGCATTGCAGAGCTTTACTGAAACTGCTGAGATATGCCTATAGGGCATGGGAAGCAGGAATATGAGCCACCCGAATAGTTGTCAGCATAGTAAAGATAGACACGCGTGTGTGTATTTAATGTGATTTTTCAAGAACAATCAACATTTAATTCTGGACACACCCTGCTAGTCTATTTAATTCCGGAACACACCCTGCGCCAGAAGTGATTATGATACATTTGCAATGGGAGATTAGTTATTATTTAAAATAATTAATAATAGGCGACACAGTGGCACAGCAGTTAAGTTGCTGCCTTTTAGTGCCAGAGACCCGGGTTCGATCCTGACTACGGATGCTGTCTGCATGTACTCCCTGTGACTGCATATGTTTTCTCCGGGTGCTCCGGTTTTCTCCCAAACTCCAAAGACGTCAATGTTTGTAGGTTAATTGGGTTGGGTAAAATTGTAAATTGTCTCAAGTATGTAGGATAGAGCGAGTGTTGGTCAGCGTGGGTTCAGCGGGTTGAAGGGCATGTTTTCTCGCTGTATCTTTGAAGTCTACAGTCTCATGAGCTGTTAAGGGATATATAGTCTGCTTCTTGGCAAGGCATTCAGATACTATGCATGTGGGTGAACATGCATGTATACAATACCTCTGCAATTCTAGCATAGCACTGATAAATCCAGCCTGGCGTGTCATTAAATCAAATTTAGTAGCTCTGAATATTTGAGGGTTGGCACCATATAAATGACACTCTATGCAGTCTTCACAATCTTCAGGGACATGAAGCACCACCTTTATTCTGTTGGTCTACACATAGCTCTATTCCTAGAGATTTCAACTACTCTTACTGCCTTCTAATGAACTTTTTTAATCCACCCAGTGATAGAGAGAGTTTTCAACAGAGAGTTAGATTTAGCTCAGGCCTAATGGAATCAAGGTGTGTGGAAAAATGCAGGAACGGGGTACTGATATTGGATGATCAGCCATGATCATAGTCAAGGGCCGAATGGCCTATCCCTGTACTTATTTTCTATGTCTCTATAAAGCAAATCAATTATCAGACTGACCCATAATAATGAATCACATTTGATTCGGGACAATAGATATCCGGTTGTTTATTTATCAATGCAAAATCAGAAGAGAAATGATCCCAGAAGTTACCAATATATTTCCTAAATGAAGTTGGAGTGAAAGAATTATCATTTCAGATTAATGAAATATCGTGAGATGATACCTTCATTGGTACATGTGACAATAAAAGACCTTTGAAAGCTTTGAAACCTTTGAATCTATCAATCTCCACCTTAAAAATATCTATTAATTTAGCCTCCACAGCCTTCTGTGCGTAGAAAAGCCTGGAGGGCAGGGAATGCAAGAATATGAAACACCTCAATAGTGGTCAGCATAAAGTTACAAACACATATATAATGTGTGTATTTAATGTGATTCTCCAAGAACATTCAACTTTTAATTCCTGAACACACCCTGCTAACCTGTTTAGTTATGCACCCGCAATGATATGATACTGTTGCAATGGGAGATTAGTTATTCAATCAATCAATCAGACTTATTCATCACATACACAATAAAGTGCAGTGAAATGAATTTGCCAGCAGTGGTACAATCAAAAAGAACACACAATACACAATAAAAATGTTAACACAAACATCCACCACAACATTCTTCACTGTGGTGGAAGACACAAAGTACAGTCAGTCCTCCTCCATTGTTCCCCCGTGGTCGGGGCCATAAACCTCCGCAGTCATCGCTGCGGGCGGCCGGATGTACAGGCCCTCCCGTCTGGAAGGTAAGTCCCGAATAATAATAATGCCCCATTATCACCTCTATAATAATTGACTCCAGCATCTTTCCCACCACCAAAGTCAGGCTAACTGGTCTGTAATTCCCCGTTTTCTCTCTCGCTCCTTTCTAACATTAGCTATCCTCCAATCCACAGGAACTGATCCTGAATCTATTGAACATTGGAAAATGATCACCATTGCGTCCACTATTTCTAGAGCCACCTCACTGAGGGCCCTGGGATGCGCACCATCAGGCCCAGGGGATTTATCATTCTTCAGCCCCATTAGCCTACCGAATACTATTTCTCGCCTAATGAAAATTTCTTTCAGTTCCTCTACCCCCTTAGATCCTCTGTGTCCTCCAGTACATCCGGGAGATTGTTTGTGTCTTTCTTAGTGAAGACAGATCCGAAGTACCTATTCAACTCTTCTGCCATTTCCTTGTTGCTCATAATAATTTCACCCGTGTCTGCCTTCAAGGGACCCACATTTGACTTTGCTACTCTTTGTCCCTTAACATATCAAAATAAGCTTTTACTGTCCTTCTTTATATTCCTGGCCAGCTTCCCTTCGTACTTCATCTATTCAGCCCGTATTCCCCGTTTTGTTTCCTTCTGTGTCCTATGAAAGTTTCCCAATCCTCTGGCTTCCGGCTACTCTTTGCTGTGTTATACATCTTTTCTTTTAGTTTTATTCTATCCCTAACTTCTCTTGTCAGCCACGGTTGCCTCCTACTCCCCTTAGAATCTTTCTTCCTTTTTGGAATGAAATGATCCTGCGTCTTCCGGATTATGCCGATAAATTCCTGCCATTGCTGTTCCACCGTCATTTCTGCTAGGATCCCTTTCCAGTCTACCTTGGCCAGCTCCTCTCTCATGCCTTCATAGTCCCCTATGTTCAACTGCATCACTGACACTTCCGATTTAACGTTCTCCTTCTTAAATTGCATCAAATCCACCTGGACGTTGCCCTCCAAGTCACACCACATCAATAATACGAAATATTTCACCATTCCTTCACCATCACAGTCAAAATTCTGGAACTCCTCTCTAACATCCTCATACTTCAAGAACAGTAGCTGTGAAAGGAATCAGTGCCATGTGGAGGGTCAATGTGCGGCTTTGGCAGAGAAGCCAATGGCGAGATAAGATATGATCTGGGTTTTTTCTTTTGTAAACTGTCGGTAGTTAAGGGAACATATAGGAGGCAGCAACTGAGACTCCAAGAGGCATGTTGCTTCCATAGTGCCAGCGTCCAGGATGTCTCTGAGCAGCTGAAGAACATTTTCAAGGGAGAGGGTGAGAGCTGGAAATTGCCAAGCATGTCGGTACAAATGACATAACGAGGAAAATAAATTGTGTTTTTTGGAGTGAATACAGGGAGTTAGACAAAAGGTTAAAATGCAGGACCTCGAGGGTAGCAATCTTCAGTTTGCTCGTGAGGGTAAGAACAAGAAGGTACAACAGGTGGATGTGTGACTGAGGAATTGGTGCAGGAGGCAGGGACTCAGAATTTTAGGCCATCTGGATCACTTCTGGGGCAGAGGTGATTGGTACAAAATGGACAGACAATAGGTGCAGGAGTAGGCCATTCGGCCCTTCGAGCCAGCACCTGGACTGAAGGGGACCACTGGCAGGCAGGTTTGCTAGCGCTACTTGGGATGGTTTAAATTAGATCAGCAATGAGACAGTTCAAAGCAGGAGTGAGGTGGAGGGGAGGTTGGAAGTTGAGAAAAAACAAGGACTTAGACAGAATAGGCAGGAGCATGGTGGGAATTGTATGAATTCATACTGTTGTATGAATTTGCAGTAATATCAATGTGAGAGGGCTGATGAGCAAGATGGATAAACAGTGCATGGATAGGTACGTGTGACTGGGACATGGTAGCCATTACAGATGGCAAACTGGCAGCTTAACTTTTGAGGGTTCAGGTGATATAGAGGTTGGTGTAAAAGAGAGGGGAGTGTTGTTTTACTGATTAAGGTGAATGTTGCGACAATCAATTGAGATGGCTTTACTGATGGTTCTTCCAGTGTAGATATATGGGTGGAGTTGAGAAATAAAAAGATGATCATCTTGTTAGCAGTGTACTATAGGCCACAAATAATCAACAGGAATTAGAAGAATAAACATGCCGGAAGATTGCAAGCAGTTCAATCCTTTTGGTAACTGTGATGAATTATTTTGTGTGTTATTAAAGCACTTTCATGGTTTTGCTCCCTGGCCTCTCAAGTATATGGCTCACATGGGTATGAAGGCTACTGGCCATGCACTGTGTTGTCAAACAACACACAATAAGACTTTGGATGCTACCTGTGTAATATTGGTCTGCATATTCAAGGGCTGTAATGGCACATCTTCCACACAGAAAAAGACCACTCCCCAATCTCAACCCCTGATCCCAATTGACCCTGGTTCCCTGATTTATCACTGACTCTGGCCTTCCATCTAAACCTCAAGCTCAATGATCCCAACTTCTTCAGCTTTAACTCTCCAATCTAACACATCCTACAAACCCCCTGTCTTTGCAATACCCTAGACCCCTTTTCCAATCATCCCCTTACTCGGGAGTTAGAACAGAATGTTGACAACACTGGGCCACCATCTGAGGCAGTGGTCTAAACCCTGGCCCTTTGCCAGCAGTCCTCCCTCTGCTCCAAATATTCATTGTAAACCCCCACTCCCGGAGTTACCTGAGACTTTATTTCTGAGCTCCACAATGGTGTTGCACATGAAGGGAAGGGTGTGTAGGCTTTAGGCTTCGGGCATCACTGCATTTTGATGCATCTGGCCCATAACCAGAAGGGCTGTTCACAGTTTTATAAGCCTTACCTCAGTACCAATAAATGTCTAGGTCTGAGTACTTAATGATGCACTGAGGAGGTGAAATGTGCATTTGTCACGTCTCTGAACTTTGTCAGTGATCATGAACTACCTGTTTGTGATTTCAGGAATGGAAATCAAGAACAAACTAATCACTTTCAATTTGGTGAATTTATGTAATCTGCCTCATTAGATTTACCTTGCCTTTAAGTCATCCTTCCTATATCGAATTGCAGTCGTGCACAGCCGACCATTCTGTCTCAGAACCATTATTTGTGGAACATGTCAAGACTGGTTTGCATGTTATGTTGTTACAGCTTAACAGTGCGAAGCTACATTCAAATGCCAGACATTGCATTCTCCTCGCACAGATATTTAAACATAAGAATGGAAAATGTCACCTTTTTCGTGTCCTGCTGCTACTTGTTTTAACAGTCTAGATACATTTAAATTTAAAACGTTATCAAAGTAAACTGAATTTAAGATTTACCAGGAAGAGACCAAGGATAAGAAGTAGCTGTGAGGGAGAAACAGAAGGTTTCAGAAGAAACATACCAGAAGACATAGACAAAGAGATATGCAGTGTTACAGCACCCAAAATTGATTCACGGTGTATTATGTTGAGACGGCTAGGGACTCTATTGAGGTCTTTGTTAAAGTGTTGAGCAACTGGGAGATCAGGTAGGTTTAGGCGGACTGAAATTGGGAAACAATCGCCAAGCCTGTGCTTGGTCTCGCCGATATACAGGAGTGCACATCTGGAACAGAGGAAATAGATGAGATAGGAGGAGGTGCAAGTGAACCTCTGCCTCACCTGAAAAGACTGTTGGGGTCCTTGGAAGGAGTCGAGGGGGGAGGTATAGGGACAGGAGTTGCATCGCCTGCAGTTGCAGGGGAAAGTACCTGGGGCAGGGGTCGTTTGGGTGGGAAGGGATGAGTTGACCAGGGAGTTGCGGAGGGAACTGTCTCTGTGGAAAGGGGTGGAGATGGGAAGATGTGGCTAGTGGTGGGATTTGAGCATTGTGCAAAAGGTATGGGTAAATATCAGCGTAGACTCACGATTGAATGGGCTATCTTGGTAAGCTACACTCTGCTTTTCTGAACAAATTCAGCCATAATACAATCCATGCAGAGTATCATCTCTATTTGCGTTTCTCCCCCACATCATTTAGATCATTGTGTTCAGTTTTGGTCACCCTGCTTTTGGAAGGGTTGTTAAGCTGGAAAGAGTGAATGGGGTAGACAGTTAGAATCTTTTTGCCAAGATGGAAGAATTCTAGGAATGATTGGGTTAACATATGATGAGTGTTTGACAGCACTGGGCCTGTACTCATGGAGTTTAGAAGGATGAGGGAGGACCTCATTGAAACTTACTGAATAGTGAAAGGCCTGGATAGAAAGGATGTGGGGAGAATGTTTTCACTAGTGGGAGAGTGTAGGACTAGGGCCCATAATCACAGAATAAAAGGACATGCCTTTAGAAAGGAGATGAGAAGGAATTTCTTTAGTCAGACAGTAGGGAATCTGTGGAATTCATTGCCACAAATGTCTGTGGAGGCTGAGTCAATGGATATTTTTAAGGCAGAGATAGATAGATTCTTGATTAGTACAGGTGTCAAGGGTTATTGAAAGAAGGTACACAAAAATGCTGGAGAAACTCAGCGGGTGCAGCAGCATCTATGGAGCGAAGGAAATTGGTGACGTTTTGGGCCGAAACCCTTCTTCAGACTGGCAGGATAATGGGGTTAAGAGGGAAATGTAGATCAGCCATGATTGAATGACTTGATGGGTTGAATGGCATAATTCGGCTTCTATCACTTATGAACATTAATCTTTGAAATCCAATACCAGAGAGAATAGGTTAAGATGAGAAGGGCAAAGTTCAAAGGTGATGTGTGTGGTAGGTGTTTTTACATAGTGGGTGGTGAGTGCCTGGAATGCATTGATAGGGGTTGTGGTTGAAGCAGATGCGTTAGTGGCAATTAAAAACTTTTGGGTAGGCATTAGAATATGCAGGATATGAAGGAAAATGGGTTGCATGCAGGTAGATAAGTGATGGTTTTGACATCATGTTTGGCACAGACATTGTGGGCTGTACTTGTTCTGTACTGTTGTATACTCTATATTTTATACGTGCAGAGATGATTTATGAGGACTTTGACAGGACTTGAGGGAATGAGCTACAGGGAAAGGTTGAGTAGACTAGGACTTTATTCCTTGGAGTGCAGAAGGCAATAGACAATAGACAAGGCTGACGGGTGATCTTATACAGGTGTAATAGATTTCTTTTCCCAGTGTAGGGGATTCAGGAACCAGAATCCTGATCAGGTTTGTGAGAGGGGAAAGATTTAATAAGAACCTGATGGGCAACTTTTTCACAAAGGCAGTAGTGGATATATGTAATGAGCTGTCTACGGAGATAGCTGAGGCAGATGTGTGACCATTGTAACATGCGACCAGTGTAAAGTTTAGAGTGGAATTATATTGATCCAGACATATTTGAAGTTGGAGAAGGTTGTGAACAAAGTGGACAGTGCTATGGTCAGACTGAAGCCAGTGGTCATTTCTAGATCCAATTGCATAGCCCAGCACAGGAGGCAGTGTAGTGAAGAGTGGAGACTGAGCCTTATGTCGAGTTGATGATATATTCCTGTGGAATGCAGCCGCAACCAATTTAATAAAGCATTGTGGAGAGGATAGTCCAGTTGCAACTTGTTTCTCATGCTGTGAAAGCATCAGAAAACACAACTAAAGGCAACTAAACTCGCACTGCAGGTTATTTAGGTAAATTAATATTGACAAAACTATGTCGCGATCTTCATTTCCCATCTTGATCTGTTTCATGTATAATTGAACAAAGTAATCTATAAATACATTTATTAGGCTTTTTAGTGGCATTATGACTACTAATCGCAATGATCCTTCAGAGCTTTGCTATCTAAACGAGAAAAACAATTCAGATTACAAAAATAATTGTTTTCATTGCAAATTACCGCGATTACTGTCTATTATACTTCTTTCTTCAACTTTCAAGAGTCAAGAGAGTCAAGAATATTTTATTGTCGTATGTCCCAGATAGATCAATGAAATTATTACTTGCTGCATATGTAAACATAGTACACTGTAAACTTTCATTTGCACAGTTAGAAATTTACAGGTCGCAGCTTTTTAAGTAATAAGGATGTTTTGCTGTTTGATTTCAGCAACAACAACAACAACATGCATTTATAGAGCAATTTTAATGTCAGTTCTGAGATATTTAATAACAGTCGGTGATATTTATAAACAAAATCACAGTGCTCTACTCTCAAATATAGAATAATATTCAGGGCAGATGCCACAGAAATATAGAAACAAAGAAAAATAGGTGCAGGAGTAGGCCATTCAGCCCATTGAGCCAGCACTGCCATTCAATATGCTCATGATTTTTTCCCCATGACCAAAGGACTGGTCAAGCAATTTCCAGGTCAACAAGATTTAGGTCCGAAAGAGTGGATTGAGGGAGAACCTAGTTTATGCTGACAAATGTGCACTGAACTAATGAAATGTGATGGGCCAACAAATATTTAGAATTGGAAAAAGAGTCCATGGTAGTGCAAGAGCTGATGAGAAATATTCCATTGTCAAGATTGAATAAGGGTTGGGCAGGTCAGTTCTTCACCTCTGCCTATCCTTAGCCCCACGTCCCCCTCCCTTTTCATCTGTGCTTGAATTGCCTCATATTGTGTTTTGAATTGAATTCTGTCCTTAATTTGTGTACTAGTCATGTCTGTACTATTTATTTCATTCCGCTTACATGTTTTTCCTCTACTTGCTAAATTTTTGTAAGGTGTCCTTGAGACTCTTGAAAGGCGCCCATAAATAAAATGTATTATTATTATTATAATATCCTGATGGTTGTAGGAAAGTAGCTGTTCCTGAACCTGTTGGTGTGGGACTTCATGATTCTGATGGTGCCCGTGGGAAGGGAGCAAGGCCTAGATGTTGGGGATCCTAAACCAACAGCATCCTATGGGGGCAGTGAGCTTTTGGTTATTCTTGGAAACTTAGAGGAAAGCCACGGTATGTGGGTGCAGGGTGTAGATTGTGTGGATGGAACATAGAACATAGACCATAGACCAAAATACCAGAGACCATTGCCCAAAGACCATAGAACATAGAAGAGTATAACACAAAAACAGACCCATCACCCCATTATGTCTGTGCTAAACATGATGTCAAGATCAATTATTATCTGCCTGCACATAATCCATATCCCTCCATTCTCTGCATATCCATATGCCTATCCCAAAGTCTATTAAATTCCACTAACGTATCTGCCTCAACCACCACACTCAACAACATGACCCGGCACTTACCACCATATGTGTAAAAAAAAATTATCCCGCACATCTCCTTTAAACTTTGCCCCAGGTCATATTAAAGCGATGCCCTCTATACTTTGAGTGTTCCACGATGGGGAAAAAGATTTTGACTGTCTCTATAGTATATAGTACCTATGGTATTTAATAAGTAATACCATATCTATGCCTTTTATCATTTTATATTCTTCTACCAGATCTCCCCGCCACCTCTGGTGGTCCAGAAAAAACAATCCAAGTGTATCAAGCCTCTCCTTGTGGTTAATACCCACTAATCCAGGCATCACTCCTTCCTGCAATGGGGCAACCAGAACTGCAAGCAATACTCCAAATGCAGCCAAACCTAAGTCATATAAACCTGCATCATGACTTCCTGACCCTTATGCTCAATGTCCCAAAGAATAACGGCAAGCATACTTCTTCACCACTCTGCCTACTTGTGTTGCCACTTTCAAGGAGATATGGACTTGGACCACAAGATCCCTCTGTAAATCAATACTGTTAAGGCTCATGCCATTGATTGTATATTTTCCCCTTGCATTTGACTTCCCAAAGGGAAACACCTTACTTACTTGGATTAAACTCCATCTGCCATTTCTCCGCCCATTTCTGTAGCTGATCTATATCCCGGTTGTGAAGGTTGTATACAATCTGCCTCGCAGTCCGTGTCCCCATCAATCTTCGTGTCATATGCAAACTTAAAAGTTGAATGTCATGCATAAAACCAGAATAAGGATCATAAACCTGTGGAATTGTCCGTGCTGGAAATCCTGTAGGTCAGCAGCAGCAGCATGACAAAGTAACACAAAGACAAGTTCATCAGGTATACCAAATGCATCATGTCAATGTGCAACTGAAAAGTCAAGTTGACAGGTGGAAAAGATAAGGGTGGACAAGAGTTTCAGCAGGAGATCTAAATCATAGAGTCATAGAGTGACACAGTGTGGAAACAGGCCCTTCAGCCCAACTTAACCACACCGGCCAACATGCCCCAGCTACACGGGTCCCATCTGCCCGTGTTTGATCCATATCTCTCCAAACCTGTCCTATCCATATACCTGCCTAACTGTTTCTTAAATGTTGGTATAGTCCCTGACTCAACTACCTCCACTGGCAGCTAGTTCCATACACCCACCACCCTTTGTGTAAAAAAGTTCCCCCACAGATTCCTATTAAATCTTTTCCCATTCACATTGAATCTATGATCTCTGGTCCTCGATTCACCTGCTTTAAGCCCTGCAACAGCCTGGGGCTTGCCTAGATTGGGCACATCTCATAAGACCAACAGAGCACAGACTGGACTTTGAATATGGTGCCAAAACCTGGCACCTCTTGCACGCGGGCTCAGTGGACTGTTTCTGTACAATTTGCTAATCGGTGATTGGGTTTAGGTATGGCAATACTTTACTGAACTGCATGCAAGGAAAGAATTTCACTGTGCATTTGAATAGGTGACAATAAAGCACCATTGAACACTTGAACCAGAAGTTGACTGAAATAGTTCTGTAAAATACCAGTAGACTATTATCTGAAAATCAAAAAACAGTGCATGGAAATCTGAATTTAAAACATTGGGTGCATGAAATCCTTCCTCGGGTCAGGCAGCATTCTACACTGTTAACGTTTCAGGTCGATGCCACTGTCTACATCAGAACTTGAGAAGTGAAAAAGCAAGCATGTTTCAAATTGCAGTGAGGGGGAAGGGTGAGGGAGCAAAGAGAATAAAGGGATAGGGTGGAGACCAAGGTTGCCCAGGTAACATCATGGTTCAGAAGCCAAATAATGAATAGATGAATGAGGGAAGTTAGAGAGATAATTTTAAAGAAACATGCTGTAACTGGTCAACTTTGATTTTCACCCTCCTTGTTTCTACAGTTTACTGTTTACATACATATGCTCCTGTCCTTCTGCAACTTAAATACACTTCGTTTTTCACTTCTGTCATTATTATGAAAGAGTATAGTGCAGGTGTTATCAGTCTAAAGAAGAATCCCGCCCAAGACGTCGCCCATATATGTTCTACTGCGATGCTGCCTGACCCGCTGAGTTATTCCAGCACTCTGTGTCATCTCTAGCCCAGGTGCTACCTCTGCTTCTTTCTCCACTAAAGCATACTAATGTTCCTTTATGCAATTTCAAATTAAATTTAGATTAATGCTATGCTACTATATGTAGGGTCCCGACCCGAAACATCACCTGTTCATGTTCTCAAAGCTGCTATCTCACCCTGTGAGTTACTCCAGCATTTTGTGTCTCTTTATGTGTATTATTCCTGCTACCCCAAACCAATGAACAAACATATTGAAAAGTTATTCATCATTGACTTCAGGTAGTGGGGCGGTGTACATTCTCCAGTCTGCATCAGTGGTGCTGATGTGGGGATTGTCGAGAGCTTTAAGTCCCTGGGTATAAATATATCACCACTGATTTGTCCTGATCCAATCATGTTGACAATGCAGTCAAGAAAGCACACTAAATGTCTATATTTCATCATAGAAACATAGAAAACATAGAAAATAGGTGCAGGAGTAGGTCATTTGGCCCTTCGAGACTGCACCGCCATTCAATATGATCATGGCTAATCATCCAAAATCAGTACCCCATTCTGGCTTTTTCCCCATATCCCTTGATTCCTTTAGCCCTAAGAGCTAAATCTAACTCTCTCTTGAAAACTCTAATGGGCCTGTCCCTCAGGAGATTTTTTCAGCGACTGCTGGCGACTGTCATAGTCATAGCTGGTCGCTTTAAAACCGTGACTGGACCCCATCTACGACAATGTCTACAACAATGTCTATGACAACTTACCACCTAGTCGACATCAAGCTAATGGAAGCTACCGATAACCGACGACCCATTAGGACGTCCACCTACGACCACACCTACGATAACCTACGTCCACCCGCGACGTTACAAGGTGAGACAATTCAGTCGACAGTACCTGTCGCCGGTTGATGTGGGTAGTTGCCAATGGAATTCACTGAAGCCAGCACCGGCGACAACCTACGTCATCCTGGCGAAAACCTACGACAGCACCTATGTCAGGAGAAGTCAAGCTACGCTCCTTGGCATCAAGCCAACTATCGCCGACAAGTTTTGAACCTTTCAAAATCCAGCGGCGACCAGATAAACGTTCCGATTGTTTGGGTGACTGAGGAGACTACTCACGACCATACAGGCGACACCCCGGCGACCATGTGGCGACAGCTTAGCAGCCTGTGGTCGCCTAAATGGGGCATTACTCTCTCTTGAAAACTCTAAAGGGCCTGTCCCACTATGGCAACCTAATTTGCGAGTCTAGAAGAGTTTGCGCTCGCCACAAACTCGCAGCATGGTCGACACATGGTCCTAGGAGATCATTGTAACTCTCCTTCATGCTTGAGAGAAGTTCCCGCATACTCGCGGCCTCAGTTTGGTCGAGGAAAATGTTTCAATATGCTGAAAAATTATCCACGAGTAAAAACTGGTCGGCATGGTTCTTTTGAACTCATAGTGCAGTGGTAGTGGGGTCGTCATGTAATTATAGGTAGTCAAGGTAGTTGTAGGGAATCGTAGGCAATCTCCTTTGCTGACCGGGCATTTTAATTGGCTCATTGGGAAAACAAAACATAAGCACAAGTTTTCAGAACCAAGGAAAACCGACTGGTAATGTTAAATGCCCGCTAAACTTTATTAAAAGTTGGCTGGCTTCTTAAAGGTGTCTCCACTCCATCTCCCCCCTTCTTCCCCCCCCCCCACCTTACCGTACACTGTGCCAGCTGCCTTTTACCTTCCTGTTCATCGCGGGTATCACCTTGGCTTTGCGCCATGTGAATTTCAGACAGCACTCCCCCGCTTTCCCTAGGCCCCACCTTTGCAATGTGTTTGTGTGTGTGTGTGTGTGTGTGTGCTGACGGCCAATCCAGCTCGCGGTTTCATCACTGACGATCGATCCAGCTCGCATTTTTTCAGGCGAGTGCCCCCGAGCTTGAAGATCGAAGACAGTTGCTGAAAAGTCATGTAAGTGGGACAGGCCCTTAACTCGCTCTTGAAAATGGTGCCAAAACCTGGCACCTCTTGCACGCGGGCTCAGTGATGAAGGACATATGGCATGTCCCCAATGACCTTCACCAGTTTCTATAGACGCACCATAGAAAGCATTATCTCGGAATGTTTCACAGCTTGGAAACTGGTCTGCCCAAGAGAGTAGTGTGGGCTTAGAACGCATTGCTGGGGTTGGTGCTGGAGGCAAATACGATAGTGGTGTTCAAGAGGCTTTCAGATAGGCACAGGTAAGTGCAGGGAATGGAGGGACATGGGTCATGTACAGGCAGATGAGATCAGATAACTAGCCATCTTGTGCTGTACTGTTCTATGATCTAAGACTACAAAAACTCCAAGAGCATTGCGGTTACATATCAGTCTATCATGCATTTCAGCTTCTCCCTCCCTTGACTTCAACTCCACTTCATGCTAACCTTGGGAAGCAGCCATTATCAAGGACCGCTTGGACCCCAGTGTTTCGCTCTTTTCCCCTTGCCCTCTGGGCAGAAGATGCAAAAGCTTGAACGCACGCACCACCAGTTTCAAGAGTGGTTTCTTTCTGCTGTTAACTGGAATGGACCACACTTCTGCTCAGAATGTACTCTAATCTTACACTCTTCCTCGAAGCAGCACGTACTTTTTGAACAGCATTTTCTCTGTAGTTGTAGCATCATTTTCTGCACACCTTTTATTTTCCCTTTTACACTGCTTGTTGCACTCATGTATGCCATGATCTGACTGGACAGTATGCAAAACAATATTTGTTTTACTGTATCTCAGTACACATGACAATAATGAATCTAAACCAATTCCAGTACCAATATTTTAATAAGCAACAATCTCTGAAGAATTATGTGTCAGCTTTATTAAAGGATATCAATAAAATAGCTTCACTGCATCTCATGATTAAAAAATAATCAGAATTCATTTTAGTGTTTGGCATTATTAAAACCTCCTCTCTTACAAAAATGTGATTAAATTTAGTGCATTCAGCAAGCGTGTGAGGAATATAAAATAAATCAGACTAATGGATAATATTTACCTCGGCATAGATAATACCGACAGCTAACAGATTATCATTTCTATTTGAATCGCAATCACTACATGATCATGTAAATTGTGTTTGTTGATTTTTTTATCTATGTTACTAGCATTTTGCATGTTAGTAGTTTGAGACTGGGCACATATAGCGCTAGAAGTGATAAGTAATTACAATGATCAGTCTCAGACCTTAAATTGTATTTCTGGAATTCAAAGTGCAAATATACAAAAATATTTAATGAAAGGAAATTAGAATATCATCACAATTTATTCACCTCCAAAATTCTTGGCCAACATTTAATGGTATTCCAAAATGAAACTGTAATTAGAGTATGGGCAAAAATGCAAGCCAATTTCCAAGCTTATTTTCTTTGTGTTTCTTTCATCTTTATAAAGAGAGGTAAGAAACGTCCCCCTTGGGCAAAAATAGAACAGAAACGCTCAGCCTTGCCTTTTTCTACTGCAAGTAGGGTTTAGTTTGAACTGAATCAATGTCAATGTATTTGAATTTGTTAAGAAATTGTGTCTGGCTTGGGAGGAGAACAGGGATTGGATGGAGTTGGTGAATCTATAGGTGGGAAATATTTTTAGTCCCGATTCTTGTGAATGCAGAAAATTGAAAATTTCAAAAAAATAATGCCACAAATGTTGCACATATTAATAAAGATTTTGGAAAAAAACAACAGACTGATTAGCATTTGATAGAAAAGTGTGGAACAAAAATGTGCAATGCTGGACTGGCTACTTTCTTGTAATGTGGAGTGAAATAAACATCACTACTTTTGTACAACACACCTAACTTTGTATCATCAGCAAAACTGAGACATGTTATATTCCAGTGCTATGCGCCATATTACTCTTGAGTCATGTACAGGCTATGGGATATTGTCAACCACCCCATTCACATGAAGAGCCACAACATTCTAATCATTGATTTCCTTTCCACACTTGTCAGTGGTGATCATGTGGTTCCTAAAGCAAAGTCCTGAATGACAAGGCCCACTTGAGTTATAATAAGCAAGCACCATCTCTAGAAATACTTTGTCAACGATGCCGCAAGCTTTCTTGCTGCCAGAATTGCGCAAAGAAACATGCACTGCCTTATCTCAGCCAGTACCACCACCCAGTCTCTCCTGGTTTCCTCCCTGTTTTTCTCTCAGTTCGCCTATCCCTAACCTGTCTGAAGAAGGGTCTCGACCCGAAACGTCAACTACTACTATTCTCCAGAGATGCTGCCTGTCCCACAAATTACTTCAACTTTTTGTGTCTATCTTCGGTTTAAACAAGCATCTGCAGTTCCTTCTTACACATTCCATCTGCTCTACTGCGAAATATCCGACTATGACCACGTCTTAAACCAGACTCACTACCACAGCCACGTGTGTTTTTGGTGCTTGCCTGCACCTCCATCTTCTACCTCATGGATTCCAGCGCCAGTTCCAGGCGTCCCAGTTCAGACCCAACCCGGAATACTCGTACTGACAGTCGATCAGCTGCTTTTCGCAACAGTTCTCCTTCCGTGCCCTGCGTTTTACATTGGCTGTGATGTGCTGGCACCAGCAGGCCCTGACTCTGTCTCTCTGGCTCTGACTCTCCTGCAGCTCCGGGCCTCACTCACCCAGTCCTGCAATGGACCCCAACAGGCAACAGCACTCAGACACCACCTCCTGCTTATCTTTGCACCATGATCCCGCAGACGAGCACCAGGCCTTAATCTCAAACACTATTACTGATTTCATCACTTCTGGCTGTCTGCCTTCCACAGCCTCCAACCTTATCGTTCCCAGCCCCGCACAACTGCCCTGGCAGGCCCATCGTTTCTGCCTGCTCTTATCCCCCACGGAAATGATTTCCACATACCTCGACTCCATCCTATCCCCCACCCCCGGTCCAATCTCTCTCGACCTATATCCAAGATACCTTACATGCCCTTTGTCTCTTTAATGATTTCTGCTTTCTGAGCTCCCACTCCCTCATCTTTACTATGGATGTTCGGTCACTCTACACCCCTATCCCCCACCAGGAAGTGCTTAAACCCCTCTGTTTGTTCCTTGACCGCAGAACCATCCAATTTCCCTCTACTAAAACTCTACTCTGCCTAGCGGAGCTAGTCCTCACCCTCAACAACCTCTCCTTTGACTCCTCTCACTTCCTCCAAGTCCAAGGCGTAGCTATAGGTACCCGCATGGGCCCCAGCTATGCGTGCCTCTTTGTAGGGTATGTTGAACAATCCCTGTTCCAGACGTACACTGGCCCCATCCCCGAACTCTATCCTGTTACATTGATGACTGCATCGGTGCTACCTCCTGCACCCATGCAGAACTTATGGACTTCATCAACTTCACCACCTATTTTCATCCTGCACTCAAATTTACTTGGACCATCTCCGACACCTCGCTCCCGTTTCTTGATCTCACATTCTCCATCTCAGCAAATAGTCTATTGACTGATGTCTATTACAAACCCACTGACTCCAAAAACTATCTTGACTACACTTCTTCCCACCCTGCTTCCTGCAAAGACTCTATCCCATACTGCCAATTCCTCCATCTACGTCGCATCAGCGCCCAAGATGAGGTGTTCCATACTAAGACATCCGAGATGTCCTCAATCTCTCCCATCAAAGATGAGGTCCTCACTCGTATCTCCTCGGTACCCCACAGCTCCGCCTTTGCTCCCCCTCCCCCTAGTCACAACAGAGACAGAGTCCCCCTAGTCCTTACCTTCCACCCCATCAGCCGTTGCATACAACACACAATCCTCCAATATTTCCGCCACCTCCAACGTGATTGCACCACTAGCCACATTTTCCCATCTCCACCCCTTTCCGCTTCCACAGACACCATTCCCTCCACTACTCCCTCGTTAACTCATCCCTTTCCATCCAAACCACTCCCTCCCCAGGTACCTTCACCAAACGCAGACTGGGCGATCGGTTCGCGGAACACCGCTCAACCAACCTGATCTCCCAGTTGCTGGACACTTTAATTCTCCTTCCCATTCCTACACAGACCTTTCTATCCTCTGTCTCCTCCATTGTCGGAGTGAGGCTAAACGCAAATTGGAGGAACAGCATCTCATATTTCGCTTGGGCGGCTTGCAGCCCAGTGGTATGAATCCTGATTTCTCTCACTTCAGGTAGCCTCAGCATTCCCTCTCTCTCTATCCTTCTCCCACTTTTTCTTTCATTTCCATTATCCCTAACCAGTCTGAAGAAGGGTCCCAACACAAAACATCACCCAATTCCTTCTTTCCAGAGATGCTGCATGTCCTGCTGAGTTAAGGGCCTGTCCCACTTGGGCGTCATTTACGCGTAACGATGCACGTGATGCGCGCATGGTGAGTGGTGACGTTGAGATTCACAAAATCTTCGTGCGCCACCTGCGTGACGCGTAAATGACGCGCAAGTGGGACAGGCCCTTTACTCCAGCTTTTTGTGTCTATCTTCGGTTTAAACCTGCATCTGCAGTTCCTTCTTACACAGTAAAGGTAGTTAGGCAGGCAAATGAGGTATTCTGCTATTCTAAGGTGCCAAGCAAAACTCCAAATATCTTATGCTCCATTTTCTAATATATTGACAGGTGCATTTGTAAAATTAAATACTATTGATAAAACCTCTAATTTCTAATGTAACCCTTTTTGATAACAGTAAATAGATTGATAGAATAGAATAGTTTCTTTATTGTCATTGTAACATGGACCATGTACAACGAAATTTAAAATGTCAGCCAGTCAGTACAGCATTCAAACATTTCTAAAGCTAACGATACATACACGGTAAAATAATAAAGATAAACAACTAAATAAATATCACGGACAAAGCACGCATACACACCCAACCCTCCATCCTTCTGTCGATTTCACAGTTACCACAGTCCCTTAGTCTGTATCGCCCCTGCGTTCCTTGGCGGCTACATTTAGTGCTTTTATAGCAGTGGGGTAAAAACTGTTTTTTAGTCTATTTGTCCTTGTCCTTGTAGATCTGTACCGTCTGCCTGACGGCAACAGTTCAAACAGGGAGTGTCCGGGGTGGGAAATGTCCTTTATGATATTCTGGGTTTTTTTGGTGCAGCGGGAACTGTGTAAGTCCTCCAAGGTAAGGAGAGGGCAGCCGACAATCCTCTGGGCGTTGTCAATGGCCCTCTGGAGCGCTTTCCTCTGAGCCGCTGTGCAGCTGGTGTACCACACGCATACACAGTATGTTAGTATGCTCTCAATGGAGCACCGATAAAAGGACAGCAGCAGTCTCTGAGTGATGTTGTTCTTCCTGAGCACCCTCAGGAAGTGCAGTCTCTGCTGGACCTTTTTCAGCAGCGCAGTGGTGTTGTAGTAAAACTAAAAAAAGTAAAAACCTCTTAAAAATCTACATGAAACACAGGTTCCAGAATGTCTAAAGTGTTATGCTCTTGCCAGCTCAATGTGAATGCAGGATATTCATATTTCATGTATGTGGGGAGCCAACTACATTAATGAGGGTTTCAGCAAATGCTTTACTAAAGCAATAGAGGAATGTGAAGTGGGATGAACCCAGGAAGCTTATTATTGCCGAGATTGACATGATAGGATGAACGGCATAAGTCAAGATATTGGAAGTGGCATAACAATGAAAGGAATCGTGTCTCTGAACTTCTTTGATCGTTTCTTTGAAATTAGAAACATAGAAAAATAGGTGCATGAGTAGGCCATTTGGCTCATCGAGCCAGCATCACCATTCAATATGATCATGGTTAATCATCTAAAATCAGTACCCCGTTCCTGCTTTTTCCCCATATCCCTTTATTCCTTTTGCCTTAAGAGCTAAATCTAACTCTCTCTTGAAAATATCCAGTGAATTGGCCTCCATTGCCTTCTGTGGCAGAAAATTCCACAGATTCACAACTCTCCCCCCCCCCCCCCCCACACAACCCCCCCACACAACCCTCCCCCACACAACCCACCCCCCACACAACCCCTCCACCCCCACACAACCCCTCTTCCCCCACACAGCCCCCCCCTCCCCACACAGCCACCCCCCCCTCCCCTACGCACACATCCTCATTGGACAATTCATTTTAAGAGAGCTGCTCTTCAAAGACACTGCAATGAGAAGTGAGAGTTAATGCCCCGTCCCACTTAGGAAACCTGAACGGAAACCTCTGGAGACTTTGCGCCCCACCCAAGGTTTCCGTGCGGTTCCCGGAAATTTTTGCCAGTCTCCCTACCTGCTTCCACTACCTGCAACCTCCGGCAACAACCTGCAACCTCCGGCAACCGCACGGAAACCTTGGATGGGGCGCAAAGTCTCCAGAGGTTTCCGTTCAGGTTTCCTAAGTGGGACAGGGGCATTAGATTTAGCTCTTAGGTCTTAAGGAATTAAGGGATATTGGGAAGAAGCAGGAACGAGGTACTGATTTTGGATGATCAGCCATGATCATATTGAATGGTGGTGTTGGCTCGAAGGGCCGAATGGCCTGCATCTGCACCTATTTTCTATGTTTTCTATGACCTTCCATAGAAATTAAATGCCACAAGGTCAGGTAGCTGATTCATAAACTCCACCACCCACTCAAGCTTAAAAATATCTTGGAGATACAGTTCAGGAGAAAATAAACTCCTTGTGTGAGAACAAGCCTTTATCAGGAACTGATAATCAGCATTCAGATTTTAAAATGAAATGCTACGTTAAAATAAATAACCCATAACCTGGTTAGATCAAAGGACCTGTCCCACTTTCGCGACCTAATTCATGACCTTTTACACTCGTGGACATTTTTCATCAGGCTAAAAACACGCCCCGACCTACTTGATGTCACGGGTACCTACAACTAGCATCACAACCTACCTAAGACCTCCTACGACCTTGTGACGACCATGCTGTGAGTATGAGTCAAGGGTAAACTCAGCAGAGGTTGTGAATTAGGTCATGAAAGTTGGACAGGCCCTTAACACTACTCGATTAAGCTTGAAAAATGACAGAAGTACTTCATATTGTAGCAATCATTCTTAATTGCTTCCTTAATTCTGATTCACAAATGATGATCTTTTTTGTCCTTTTTGCAGGTATTCTTCAACCATCCCAAGCATTTAATGTTGACGTGATGAGCACCAAAACATTTTCAGGCCCACGAGATGTTCTCTTTGGCACCACCGTTCAGCAGTTCTCAGACCCTCAAAATGGTCAATGGTAAGGCAAGGTTTACTCTGTAATTTATGTTGAAAGAACAACAAAATGGGATGCTGTTCACAGTCTGAAGCAGGCTCTCGACCCGAAATGTCACCTATTTTTTTTTCCTCCAGAGATGCTGCCTGTCCCACTGAGTTTCTTCAGCATTTTGTGTGTATCTTCAGTGTAAACCAGCATCTGCAGTTCTCTTCCTACACAGGAAGCGGTTCACTGTCTTGTTAAGTGCTGATAGGTTGTTTCTATTGTGGGCACTGTCTGTCACTGTGTGACATCATTTCAGCATTATGGATCGGTCGTCCAGAATTAGAGTCATAGAGTGTGGAATCAGGCCCTTCGACCCAACTTGCCCACACCAGCCAACATTTCCCAGCTAAACTAGTCAATTGAGAAGTGGATTGAGAATGTTTGGAATTCTCCTCCTCAAAGAATTAAGGTTGCTCAATGGTTAAGGTATTGAAGGTTAAGATTGATAGATGTTTTGCACACTAAGAGAGTAAAGCGTTTTGTGGAACAAATGGAAGCGTGGATTTGAGCCGCAGGAACAAGACCCATTGTGTAGTTTAGTTTAGAGATACAGCATGGAAACAGGTCCTTCAGCCCACTGAGACCACACCGACCAATGATCACCCACTTACATTAATTCAATGTTATCACTAGAGCCAGGATTTTGCCATGTGCTTTTTCATGCCTTTTTTGGTGATTTCACCAGGATGACTTGAGAATTAAGGGACTGAAGTTTAGGGGTAACATGAGGGGGAACTTCTTTACTCAGAGAGTGGTGGCTGTGTGGAATGAGCTTCCAGTGAAGGTGGTGGAGGCAGGTTCGTTTTTATCATTTAAAAATAAATTGGATAGATATATGGACGGGAAGGGAATGGAAGGTTATGGTCTGAGCGCAGGTATATGGGACTAGGGGAGAATATGTGTTCGGCACAGACTAGAAGGGTCGAGATGGCCTGTTTCCGTGCTGTAAATTGTTATATGGTTATAATGCCTTTTTCATGATCGAGTGCCTAAATCAGCCTTTTTTTTGCCGTTTTGCTCAAAGGTCGTACTATTTTCTCTAGTTGTACCGTGATTTTTTGGATCATGGAAACTATTTTCATTCAGACCTTTCGGTCTGAACGAAATTTTGTTGCCTTGCAGTCACACATATAATAAAGTAACAAAACACACAATAAACACAAATTTAACATCCACCACAGTGAGTTCACCAGACACCTCGTCACTGTGATGGAAGACAAAAATCTTAAGTCTTTATCTCTTCCCTCCTTGTTCTCCCTCTGCGCTGAGGCGATCCAGGCCTTTGATGTTGTGACCCCCACCGGGTGATGGTGCTTTAGTCCCACGGCTCAACCTTGCTCCGCGAACGGGCCGGTTCAATCTCCGCGGCCCGGGGTGATCTAAGCTGCCACCCTCCAGTCCAGCGGAAGAAGCTGTTGCCACGGGAGCTTCAAAAAAACAGGTCACCAACCTGTGACCTGCAAGCTCCCGACGATGTCATCTACTGGGCCTGCGGCCGAACCTCCGAAGTCGGGTCACTGCCGCCGTCAATTTCAATGACGTTTTCTACGTTAACACATTAATATTTATGTTATTATTAACGTGTTAACATAGTATAACTTACAAGAAAATTTCCACCACCGGGACGAAACCGGGTGCGCCACCGTCGGTCATTCATTCGTTCATGCCGCTGCCCGCTGGTTCAGCCTTCTCCAAGATCTATTTAAGAATGAACTGCAGATGCTGGAAAAATCGTAGGTAGACAAAAATGCAGGAGAATCTCAGACGGTGAGGCAGCATCTATGGAGAGAATGAATAGGCGACATGTCTGGTCGAGACACTTCTTCAGACTGATGTTGTGGGGGGGGGGGAGTTGGGAAAAAGAAAGGAAGAGGCAGAGACAGTAGGACTCGAAGGAGAGCTAGAAAGGGTGAGGGGGAGGAAGGAGAAGACAAGGGCTATCTAAAATTAGAGAAGTCAATGTTGATATCGCTGGGGTGTAGAATACACAAGCGAAATACCCAGGCTTGTCTCCTCACTACATTTACTGCTGGCTCCAGTCGCAAATCTGAGTTTTCGAGTGGTCTGTGCAAGGCATTCATTGATGCTAGAATTCCATTTGGAAATTGGAAAACAAATCTCTCAGAGTTTTTAGAGAAATACACAGAGTCCAAGCGAGTCATAATTATGGAAAAATTATGTTAACATCAACTTCAACATTGTTGTGCAGAAAATTATAGTTGAAGTTGCATGCAACATAATATGGATCTCAATAGACGAAACAACCAATGTTGAGAGGAGATATGTTGCCAATGTGGTCATCGGTACACTGGAGGCAGGTCAACCATCAAATGAGTATTTGTTGGCATTGGAAGTATTGGAGAAGTCAAAACAGCTCAACTATTACTCATTTGTTTACATCCTCACTTGCTGATCTTTGGCCAGAAGATATAAAACATGAGAATGTTCTTCTGTTTGTGACTGATGCAGCTCCGAACATGAAAAAGCTGCTCGTGCTCTTAAGGTTTTATTCCCCCAAAATGTTGCATTTGACATGCTTAGCTCAAGGACTTCATAGATTGTCAAGCACATACATGGTTGTTTCCAAATGTCGGTCGCCTAGTTTCCAATGTCAAGAAAATCTTCCTCAAAGCATGTTCAAGGAAATGGCACCCGAGACTCCGCTACCTCCTCAGCCCGTTTTGACTAGGTGGGGTACATGGCTCTCTGCTGTACTCTACAATGCTGCAAATTTCGAAAACATAAAATAATTTGTCAACTGTTTTGAAGAAGAATCTGCTGCAGTCAGGATCGTCAGTGAAATCATGCAGAAGAAGATCCTCCACTGCGATCTTTTGTTTATTGCTTCCAATTTTGCAAACTTCCCACAAGCTATCACTTCCCTTGAGAAATGTGGCAAAACATTAGTGAATAACCTGCAGGTTTTCAACAAAGTAACTGACGATATGCGTATAATTCCTGACGATGTAGGTAAAGATATACAAGGAAAATGTGAGAGAGTGATTTTAGCTAACAAAGATCTTGAAGAAATACAAAACATAGCTAAAGTTCTCAAAGGTAGTTGTAATGCACAAGATATCGACATGAATATAGAGTCTGTAGCTTGTTTTGGGTATGCACCAGTGACCTCAGCTGAGGTAGAAATAAGTTTTTCACAACTGAAGCATATTCTGTCTGAGAGGCGGCATAATTTAACACCAGATAATTTGAAAAAATTGCTTGTAATTATGTGCAACCAGGCAACTTTGGTCATTTAATGTAGAATACCTTTATATTATCATTTTTAACCATATTTTGGGGGTGGAAATACATGCTTTTTTATACTTTTTTTTTGTCAATGTGCCTTTTTCATGCCTTTTTTGCAATTATATTATGCCTTTTTGCCTGCCTATTTCAGAGTTTTTTAGCGCCTAAACATCCTGGCTCTAGTTATCACACTATCTCATCCACAACACCTTTACCATTAACTGCAGCTGTTTTTCCCTCTTACACTTTATAATTAAAAAATTACAATCTTTTAATTGAACCACCTCGATGTCCAAACATCAGCACGACAAAGATTCTTTGAAATGTAAACCTTTTTTCGGTTTTGTTAGCAGTTTAAAACGTGATAATGGATGTTTCCGCCGATATTGACACATGCAAACAGAGATCAGAGCTGATCGCACCATAGTCAATATAATATTTATGTGAAGGTTTGCTCCTTAGATAGCAATGTTAGATAGCACCGATTCAGAAGAAAAGTCTTTAAAATCTTGTCTTTAAATGAACAAATACTTACAGTTATAGAGTCATACGGAAATAGGCCCTTCAGCCCATGCCGACCAAGCAGCCTCATCAAAATTAGACCCATTTAGCCCCATTTGGCCCATATCCCTCTAAATCTTTCCTATCCATGTCCAAATGTCTTATAAATGCTGCTACTGTACTTGCCTCAAATACTTCTCCTGGCAGTTTGTCCATATACCCACCACCCTCTGTGTGAAACCGTTGCCCCTCAAGATCCCTACTCACATGAAAGTTATGCCCTCTAGTTTTTGATCCTTTAACCTGGAACACTCTGTGCATTCACCCTTTCATAGAATCATGAAGTCACGCACTGCAGAAACAGATCAAATGCCCTAACTTGTCCATGCCAACCAAAATGTTCCATCTAAGCAAGATCCATTTGCCCACATTTGGCCCATCTATCTACATATTACTAAAACTCTCTTCGTGTTTGTTTGTGAGTCTGCCTGTCTGCCCAACTGTGATTCAGGGATACCCTGAACTATGCCAAAACAGTACATGATAGCACTACAATTTTGACCACCTTAGTCACAATTATCCTGTGGTGACTTTTTATCAAATTTCGTTCAAATTGATGTTACAATTTATTCACATTTAAAATCTCCCACAATTCAAAGCGAGGGAGAAAGTGCCCAGCGCCGACCAGTTGCCGTTGCAGTGCGCATGCGCAGGGCGGCCAATGATGTGCTGGCCGTGGTTGTGCGCATGTGCAAGGCGGCCTGCCGTGCCGGCGGATGAGGAGCGAGCGGAGCCCGGCGGCCCGGACACGGATAGCGGGGGTAGATGGAGAGAGAGAGATAGAGAGGGGGGCCGCCCAGAGTTGAACGGTAGGTGTTCTGCCTTGGCCGGAGGCCCCCCTAGACCTCGAGGCCCATCAATTTTTTCGGGGGGGCCCCTAGAAAGTGGGGGCCCTAAGCTATAGCTTGTTTAGCTTATACGTAAATCTGACACTTCAAATCGTGTCAAGTTGGGAAAAGGGGAAGTACAACGGGATCTGGGGGTCCTTGTACATCAGTCTATGAAAGTAAGCATGCAGGTACAGCAGGCAGTGAAGAAAGCGAATGGCATGTTGGCCTTTATAACAAGAGGAATTGAATGTAGGAGCAAAGAGGTCCTTCTGCAGTTGTACAGAGCCCTAGTGAGACCACACCTGGAAGATTGTGTACAGTTTTGGTCCCCAAATTTGAGGAAGGACATTCTTGCTATTGAGGGAGTGCAGCATAGGTTTACAAGGTTAATTCCCGGGATGGGGGGGACTGTCATATGCTGAGAGAATGGAGCAGCTGGGCTTGTACACTCTGGAGTTTAGAAGGATGAGGGAGGATCTCATTGAAACATATAAGATTGTTAAGGGCTTGGACACGCTAGAGGCAGGAAACATGTTCCCGATGTTGGGGGCGACCAGAACCAGGGGCCATAGTTTAAGAATCAGGGGTAAGCCATTTAGAATGGAGATGAGGAAACACTTTTTCTCACAGAGAGTGGTGAATGTGGAATTCTCTGCCTCGGAGAATTCCACAGACTGGGTGGAGGCGGGTTCTCTGGATGCTTTCAAGAGAGAGCTAGATAGGGCTTTTAAAAATAGCGGATTCAGGGGATATGGGAAGAAGGCAAGAACGGTGTACTGATTGGGGATGATCAGCCATGATCACATTGAATGGCGATGCTGGTTCGAAGGGCCGAATGGCCTACTCCTGCACCTATTGTCTATTGACCCAAAGCAGCCCATCGCAGCCCCAATCAGCAGCCCCGCCCCAAGCAGCAGCCCCGCCCCTAGCATCAACACCCCACACACACCCCTACCCCCACCACACACACACCCTCCCCCACACATCCCCCCCTCCCTCCTCCCCCCCTTCCGCCCACATACACATCTCCCCCCCACTCTTCACCCCTCCTGCCACACCCCCCTCCCCCACACCCCCCCCCCCCCCCCCCCACACCACCCTCTCTACCCCCCCCTCTACCCCTCCCCATCCCATCCACACACCTCCCCTCCTCCCCTCCCACCCCACATCACCCCGCCACACACCCCACTTCCCTCCCCTCCCACACATGAAGAGGAGAGGGCAGGAGTGCTGGGGGATGAGGGGAAATTAACCATGCCTGCGCAGTCAGGGTCTATGGGTGAGTGGTGGAATATTGCATTGGGGAATGGGTTGCATTTGGGGACCAAGCCTCCCGTGTGATAGGATCCAACAGGTCCCACTTAGTCTAGTATTCATTAAAATCTTTCCTGTCCATGGATCTGTCCAAGTGTTCTTTATATGTCATTGTAGTACCTACCTCAACTACCTCCTCTGGCAGCTCATTCTATATACCCCCTTAGTGAACAAGATGCTCCTTGGGTTCCAAATTAATCTTGCCTCTCTTGAATTAAACTTTGATACTTGATACATTGTTCCTCAGCAGAAACTATGCAAGTCTAGCATTACCATTTCCAGTTCCTGAACAAACTTGTTCAAGAAGGAACTGCAGATGCTGGAAAATCGAAGATAGACAAAAGTGCTGGAGAAACTCAGCAGGTGAGGCAGCATCTATGGAGCGAAGGAAATAGGCAACGTTTCGGGCCGAAATGTTGCCTATTTCCTTCGCTCCATAGATGCTGCCTCACCTGCTGATTTTCTCCTGAAAAAACTTGGTCAGTTGCCTTGTATTTCTATTTGTATACACTTGATTTCCAGAGAATAATTCTGCAACTATTTGTTCAAAGGGCCATCACAAGTATATTTCCCTTCTTTATTCTAAAATCAGATATGTTGATTCATTTAGCACAGAAAGAGGTATTCTTTCTGCATTTTATCTTTGGAAACATTTTCAAATAGATAGCTAATGGAGGGATATGGATCGTATACAGACAGATATAATTAGTTTATCTTGGCACCATATTTGAGACAGACATTGTGGGCCAAAGGGCCTGTTCCCAGTGCGGCACTTTTCTGTGTTCCATGTTCTATCACTCCTCTGTATTTTCTATTCAATGTTACTGATTTCCATTTTTCAAGCATATATTCAATTCTCTGTGGGCAATGTTACAATGAATCTTCTTTCATCACCATTTACATCAATTATTTTTAAAGTATAACAAATTATTGCTTATAACATTGCGCCTGATCTATTTTTTGTATCATTCCTCAGTATCAATTTACTCAACCACAAAATAATATTGAACAGTTTGATCCTGACTACGGGTCCCGTCTGTCCGGAGTTTGCACATTTTTCCTGTGACTGCGTGGGTTTCCTCCGGGTGCCCCGAATTCCTCCCACAATCCAAAGACATACGGGTTTGTAGGTTAATTGGCTTTGGCAAAAAAAAGTATCTTAACATTTCTTGCTTCTCATATAACTCTACTGCCTCATTCCTCGTACCATTCTAGTAAAACTCTTCTGCATCCTCTTTGAAGCTTTTAATTGCTAATCAGATCATCATGAACTCAATATTCATGATTGAGAAGCATTACAATAGATAGCAAAGTATGACATGTACAAAAATAATTTACACTTACTAGTAATACTTAAACATATAAATTGCTTCACAGATACTGGATAAATTGTATAAAGCCAAGTAGGAAATATAACAATGGGTAATAAGGGGCCACTGCTTCCAACTATTTAAACACTGTCATTTAGCCAAGCAAGCAGACATTGTACCACATGGAAATTAATCATAATGATACAGGTTAAATGTTATCTCACTAAAGAAGCAACATTTACTTTATTCAGTTAAGGAACATTGACAGTTTTGATTGCTCATCATCTTTGAAATATTGGAGATGAAGTGGCTTTGTGAGCTGCAGTCATCTTTTTGAGATTGTATGTGACTGGAAGAAGAACTTGCAGTTTATGTTGTTCGTATTGGCGATTGGGTTTCCAGGTTGGGAGTTGTTGCCAGCATAGTTTAGGTAAGAAATTGCTGTGCGTTTTGTAATAATTTCTTAAATCACTTTATAAAAGATAGTCAGAATGGAATCTTCATCCTTATCCATTTCGAACTATAAGCTGAAGAAAATTAATAGATCATCTGTCCTTTTAAATAAGAGATTTTAAAATACATAAGAAGATTTTCACTGATTCTGAAATGTCCTTTAAATTTGAAAAATGAGAGAATACAATTAAGAGATATCTGAATATATCATGAATGTTTCAAGAAGACCATGGCTTATTTTGCATGGGATTTTTCATTACTCATGTTAGATTATTAATGGCAGGAAGTGTGCTAGAAGCAACTGCAGATGCTGGTTTAAATCGAAGGTGGACGCAAAATGCTGGAGTAACTCAGTCGGACAGGCAGCATCTCCGGAGAGAAGGAATGGATGATGTTTTGGGTCGAGACCATTCTTCAGACTGATGTCAGGAGAGTGGGTGAGACAAAGATAGAATGCAGTCAGAGACAGTAAGACTGGTGGGAGAACTGGGAAGGGAGAGGGGATGGTGAGAGAAAGCAAGGGCTATTTGAAATGAGAGAAGTGAGAGAAGTCAATGTTCATAGTGCTGAGGTGTAAAGTACAAAAGCGAAATATGAGGTGCTGTTCCTCCAATTTGCACTGGGCCTCACTCTGACAATGGAGGAGGCCCAGGGCAGAAAGGTCGGATTGGGAATGGGAAGGCGAGTTGAAGTGCTGAGCAACCGGGAGATCAAGTAGGTTAAGACGGACTGAGCGGAGATGTTCAGTGAAACGACCGCCAAAACTATGCTTGGTCTCGCCGATGTAGAGAGGTTGACACCTGGGACAGCGGATACAGTAGATGAGGTTCGAGGAGGTTCAAGTGAATCTCTGCCTCTCCTGGAAAGACAGTTTGGGTCCTTGGATGGTCGAGGGGGGAGGTCAAGGGACAGGTGTTGCTTCTCCTGCAGTTGCAACGGAAAGTGCCTGGGGATGGGGTGATTTGGGTGGGAAGGGATGAGTTGACCAGAGAGTTTCTGCGGAAAGCAGAAAGGGGTGGAGATGGGAAGATGTGGCCAGTAGTGGGATCACCTTGGAGGTAACAAAAATGTTTGAGGATTATATGCTGTATGCGATGGCTGATGGGGTAGAAGGTGAGGACAAGGGGGGAGTCTGTCCTTGTTACGAATGGGGTGAGGGGGAGCAAGAGCGGAGCTGCGGGATAGCGAGGAGATATTAATATTAATGGCAGGAAATTTGACCTGTAATGGAACACAAATGCCTTGGCTGACTGACATTGCCTTTATTGCTAATTTCAGCCATTAGTGGACATAAATTGTTGAAAATGCGAGGGAGCGTGGCGACCAAGGGGAAGGGTGAAGGGAGCTTTGGCATTTTTCAGCTTGAAATTTTGCAATCTGGTGCTTACAGTAGCGAGTCTTTTAACTTACACTTGAATGCAACATTTATGTTTTAAATTGGATACGGTATGAATAAGGTAAAGCTAAATTACATTCCTAATTACATTCCACAATAGAGCCAGGCTCTGATCAACAGGTGCAGCACATGAATGACTATATTCATGTATGGAAATCCGATTATATTCATGCTGTTAAAAAAAAAGAGGACATCAGATTATACGAGGGGGAACTTCTTTACTCGGAGAGTGGTAGCGGTGTGGAATGAGCTTCCAGTGGAAGTGGTGTCGGCAGGTTCATTGGTATCATTTAAAAATAAATTGGATAGACATATGGATGAGAAGGGAATGGAGGGTTATGGTATGAGTGCAGGCAGGTGGGACTAAGGGAAAAAAGTTGTTCAGCTCAGACTTGTAGGGCCGAGATGGCCTGTTTCCGTGCTGTAATATGGTTATGCATATACATACAGAAAAACACAGAGAAACAAGGCAAGAGTCTGACTTCCATCACTGTTCTGCACAAATAAATCAATCAACCTTACCCTTTGAATATAGAAACAAGACGGAAATAATGCCACATATTCAATCATATATGGTTCAATGAAATTAAGATTTATATGTAAAAAATATATATGGAAACAGGCCCTTCAGCCCACCAAGTCCACACCGACCAGCAATCTATCATACACCTGTTCCATCCATCACGCCAGGGACAATTTGCAGAAGCCAATTAACATAGAAACATAGAAAATTAGGTGCAGGAGTAGGCCATTCGGCCCTTCGAGCCTGCACCGCCATTCAATATGATCATGGCTGATCATCCAACTCAGTATCCTGTACCTGCCTTCTCTCCATACACCGTGATCCCTTTAGCCACAAGAGCCACATCTAACTCCCTCTTAAATATAGCCAACGAACTGGCCTCAACTACCTTCTGTGGCAGAGAATTCCAGAGATTCACCACTCTCTGTGTGAAAAATGTTTTCCTCATCTTGGTCCTAAAAGATTTCCACCTTATCCTTAAACTGTGACCCCTTGTTCTGGACTTCCCCAACATCGGAAACAATCTTCCTGCATCTAGCCTGTCCAACCCCTTAAGAATTTTGTAAGTTTCTATAAGATCCCCCCTCAATCTTCTAAATTCTAGCGAGTACAAACCGAGTCTATCCAGTCTTCATATGAAAGTCCAGGAATCAGTCTGGTGAACCTTCTCTGTACAAACTATTGTTACCTACAATATTGTTAACTATTGTTAACAACTGTTAACCTACAAACTGGCACTTCTTTCGGATATGGGAGAAACCGGAATATCCAGAGAAAACCCATGTGGTAGTAAGGCAGCAACTCTACCCCTGCGCCCCCGTGCCATCCCATTAAATTACCTTTTCTGTAATATATTTATTATGGTGTCACGCCAATAAAGATGAACACATGATCCTGATTTCTGCCCTTAGTTGGATAACACACGTCTCCAGTCATTGTGTTTTATGGCTGGTTTTCAACCTCTTCAATCTGAAGGTCTCGACCCGAAACATCACCAATTCTTTCTCTTCAAAGATGCCGCCTGTCCTGCTTTTCTTGTTCTTAATGTATCTTCAGTTGAAACCAGCTTCTGCAATTCCTTCCTGCACTATTTGTTAAGCAAAACAGGTGCTATTCTCATAATATTATTCACCTCAACTAAGTATGTTCTTCACCTCCATTGCTGCAGAGAATACCACCAGCCCAGTTAGCAAATCTTTCTTCAAAAAGAAAAAACAATTCCTGCCCTGCCAACATCTTCATAAATCGCCCCTGGATCCTCTCCAGAGTAATTGCATCCTTTCTACAATGTCATAGTCTTACAGCATGGAAACAGGCCTTTCATCCCAACTTGTTCATGCAGATCAAGATGCCCCATCTAAACTAGTCTATGGCCTATATCCCGGTAAACCTTGTGTGTGCCAGTGTGTGTGTGAGAGGGTGTGTCAGTGAAGCGGCGACAACATCCTGAGTGAGTAGAGACTTGGCAATGCCCCGGGAGCGTTTCCCTCCCCCCTCCTCCCGGGAATGCGGGCCGGCCCAGGTGCTCATTGTCCAGCTGGGGTCCGGAGGAGGTGAGGGTCAGTGACCCAGGGGTCGGGCATTGGAGCGGAGCCTCAGCCCGATATTCATCTCCGCGGCTCCGGAGACGGCACCGACGCCCCCACTCACCCGACCGACTCCGGTTAAAACTCCATGGGGTGTGGACAGAGTGGCCGACGGACATGTGTGGGAGGTGTGTGCTGTGCCTCGGGAGTGGGGAAGGGGGAAGGGGGTTGGTGCTGGGACCACTGCCGTGTCTCACCTCATCTGCACGGGAGAAACTAAACTACTTTTTGTTTCCTCTAAAAATCATCCGGCGGGCCGGTAGTTTGGCAGCACTGCTTTAAACCAATGCCCTCTAGTTCTTGAATCACATATCCCGGGATAAAGACTATGCATTCACTTTATATTCCACTCATGGTTTTTACTCACCTCTAAAACAATTTTTGCTTTATTTTGAACTCCCAGTACCTGTAGATTTTTGAGCGTGAGAAATTTGTGATCAGCGTGAGAGTGTGAGAATTTTGAGAAATGCATGAGGCTCACTCTCAATGCGTGAGTTGGCAGCCCTGCTAATAATGCAAACATTTTATGCGAGTTCCAATTGTTTGGACAAAAATCACTTATTACTGCTTTATAACAGTTAAGTTACTTTAAGACCATTTCAGAAATTATGGCACGCAACTACCAATCAACTAACAAATTAAAGCAAACTGAAGAAAAAATCATGTTCCCTTTCCTGACTCTACCTCATAAGTACTTTAACACTGTTAACAGAACAAAGGAAAATTAATTTCAAGAATCAAAATGGGGAAAGTGAGGGCAATTTTGTTTAAATGGTAATTCTAAGCCCATTCAGATCTGCATAGTCAGAGTTATACAACATGTACATGGCTGGCCCAATTTGTCCACAATGATCAAGTTGGCATTCTACGTGGCCTGGGACTGGCTGCCATTCCCAGATCAGCTCGCGTCCCAGGGACTGGCTGCAGTTCTCAGGTCGGCTCGCCTGCCCCGAACCCGCGAAAATGAATTGAAAAAAAAACACGGCTTTTTGGGTTACGGGTCGGATTCGGCGCGTGTGCCGTAGGTTGCCGAATCCTGTCCTAGAAGTTTGGCCTCATCGTGTTCCCCCCATGTTTTACAACTGATTCACCTGGTTAGTTCCATCTCCGGCTGCTTCATGTTGTCGGCGGTTGCACATCCAACCATGGAAGAAGAGAAAAGAAAAAACACGTGTCACTCGATGTCGAAACGATGTCACTCACAGCCTTCAACCGACGCGTTTCCCCTGACCGCACAGATCGCTCTGATGTGGCGCAAAGAGACAAACTGTGAAGGGACTGAAGACAACGTGAAAATTCTGTCATCAGCGTGAGAGCGTGAGAATTGGCTGAAATGCGTGACTCTCACGCTCAAAGCAGCCCTGTCTAAGGCCAGGATGTTCCAACACACACACAGGGAGACACATACACAAAGGAAGACACACACACACACACACACACAGGGAGACAGACAGGAACACACACAGGGAGACATACACAAAGGAAGACGCACAAACATGCACAGGGAGACACACACACACAGACACACACACACACGCACAAACACACAGGGAGGCACACACACGCAGGGAGACACACACAGAGAGACACGCACACACATGGAGACACACACAGGGAAGCAGACACACACACAAGGAGACACACATAGGGAGACAGACACAGACACACACATTCTTTTCCTCCTCCCTCCCTCCCTCCTTCCTCCCTCTCCTTCCCTCTTTCCTCTCCTTCCTCCCCCCATCCCTCCGTCTCTCCTCCCCCCTCTTTCCCCGCCTTCCCTTCCTCTTGCCTTCTCCTCCCTCCCTTTCCTCACCCTCCCTCTTTCTCCCCTTTCTCCTTTCCCCCCCCTACATCCCCTTTCTACCTTCCCTCCCCTGTGTCTCTTTGCCTCCATCCCTCCCTTTTTTTCTTTCCCTTTCTCTCTCTTTCTCCCCTCCCTCTCTCCTCCCTCTCTCTCCCGGACGCCCAATGGGGAGTCTGGCGGGCACGGTGAAGCGTGAATTGGAGGTGCTGGTGCTGCCGTGTGAGTTGAAGGGCAGGAGGGAGGGAGGGAGCGAGGCTGCAGCGGCGGCCGGCAGCGCAGCGCTCACAGCCGGCACACAGAGGCGCTGACACCCGCTGCCCGGGACCGACGCGCTTCCCTAGACCGTGCAGATCGCTGTCACGTGGCGCAAAGAGACAAACTGTGCAGCAAAGATCCTATAGCTCCGCTATAGGATCTTTGCTGTGCAAGGACTGAAGACAGCGTGAGAATTCTGTCATCAGCGTGAGGGCGTGAGAATTGGTTGAAATGCATGACTCTCACGCTCAAAGCATGAGAGTTGGCAGCCCTGTTAATTATTTCCTGTTGCTATTCTTTCAAGACAGAATTGTGTGATTCATTGAGCAATGAAAGATCTGTTCATTGACTTCAATCGTGATCTGGATCATAGTCCAGATTTACAATATCCTTTGATCTCATTCCTCAAATATACGTATTTTTACCTACTGTAATTTGAGAAGTGGTTTTCACACAGTCATTAGAGCGGTTTCATGATTTGTCTTCCTTCTACAATTGATCTTGAAAATTGCCTTATTTGATGTCATTGAAACAGGCTGTTCAGTTAAGCTGTGCAAACACCCCCCACAGAACTGCATCTTCCAATTCAGGCATGAAAAAACATCTTTGAACCTGCTCGGCCATACTCCATTACACGGTTCCAGGCTAACGGTTGTCATATGCTTAAGCGAGATGCTTTCTCAGCAATGGTATACAAAATAAGGAAATTCTTCTCGTGTCAAAAATGCATCAAGTATTTCTTTGTTAATTTTTTTTTTTTTTATTTCAAAATAGACTTTATTCATTGATAAATATATGCAATTCCTGAACCATTCAAACAAAACAAAATTCATCCGACATTTTCGGAGACTATACAAGTTTTTTCAGTACAATTTTTTAACATTTTTTCAAATTTCACCCAACAGTCTCCCACCCGTGCCACTCTGTGGCCCCTGTCCAAGTAATAAATATATACAGTGTTTACAGTGCGAAAATCCCATTTGACATTTTCACTTCCACAAATAATGTCCCCCACCCGTGCCACTCATGTGGCCCCCTGGCGTGGGATACCTTCCCTTAATTTAATTTGAGGGGCGTCTCCACCATACCGTGCCCCCCATGTCCAGCAGCGGAAGGACCCTAGACTGTGGCCCTCCCCCACCGAGCCTTGGCGTTGGCTGCACCAAGCTTCAGCGAGTCCCTTAGCACGTACTCCTGCAGTCTGCAGTGGGCCAGTCGGCAACATTCCCTGACGGACATCTCGCTCTGCTGGGTGGTGAGCAACGCTCGGGCAGACCAAAGAGCGTCTTTGACCGAGTTGATGACCCTCCAGCAGCACTTGATGTCAGTCTCTGAATGTGTCCCTGGGAACAGTCCGTAAATCACAGAGTCCTCTGTGACGGAGCTGTTCGGGATAAATCGTTCCAGGGACCCTTGCATACCTCTCCAGACTCTTTTTGCAAACCCACACTCTGCAAAGAGGTGGGCAACCGTCTCCTCTCCACCGCAACCGTCCTGGGGGCAGCGTGAGCTGGTGGTGAGGTTCCAACGGTGCATGAAGGATCTAACTGGGAGGGCTCCCCTCACCACCAGCCAAGCCAGGTCTTGGTGCTTGTTGGTGAGTTCTGGCGATGAGGCATTTTGCCAGACAAGCTGGGCAGTCTGCTCTGGGAACCATGCCACCGGATCCATCGAGTCCTTTCCCTGCAGTGCCTGCAGGACATTCCGTGCTGACCACTGCCCGATGGACTTGTGGTCAAAGGTGTTGGTCCGGAAGAAGCTTTCCACAGACGACAGATGGGGCGGCAATGTCCAGCTTACTGGCACATTGCATGGCATCTGCGCCAGGCCCATCCTTCGCAACACCGGGGCCAGGTAGAACCTCAGCAGGTAGTGACACTTAGTGCCCACGTGCCTTGGCTCTACACTCCGCCTGATGCAGCCACACACAAAGGTGGCCATCAGGGCGAGGGCGACGTTGGGCACGCTTTTACCCCCGTTGTCTGCCGACTTGTACATTGTGACCCGTCGCACCCGGTCCATCCTCGACCCCCAGATGAACTGGAAGACGGCCCGGGTGATCCCCGTGGCGTAGGAGGGAGGGACAGGCCACACTTGTGCCAAGTACAGCAACCCCGAGAGCACCTCACACCTGATGACCAAATTTTTTCCGGTTATGGAGAGGGAGCGTTGCCTCCACAGCTCCAGCTTCCTCCCCACCTTGGCTATCCGCTCCAGCCAATTCTTGTTACTCGCCTCAGCCCCCCCGAACCAGATTTCTTTGTTAATTATTACTTTTGCAACAAAGTCTTCAATGCATTAACTAAACTATTTGTGCCCAATCTTTAGCACCTAGTTGCAACAACACATACTTTTGAGATAGACAGATTACAGACAAATTGCAAAATAGTGTTCAGTCTGCATTTTTTCATAGCAGAAGTTCTAACCTATTGCTCAAAGTGGAACATTTGTTTTTTTTCGCCCTATATAATGAATTATTAATGGCCAGTCTACTGCTGAGTCTTTATAGAAATCCGTATAGAGTAGCTGTTGGTTAGCCAACATTCTCTCCTGCTGCTTTTTTGTTCTTCTTTACAAAACAACAAAGCCAAATTTGAGTATTTCAACTCTACAGATATGGTCATCCATATTTTTAGAAAGTTGCTTAATACTTCCAGTGCATGTTAATTCCATGCAAGTTGTGACCACTTAACATGAAAGTTTGTGGATATGTGTTGCTGCAAAGATGTGGTGCTTTTCCGTGAAACTGCTTTTCTATTTATAACTTCCATTTATATGCAAAGAATATCTCTTGAAAATGTTTTCATACAGCCGACACAGAGTGCCTATACTAATAAAACACTTCTTTTGACAAATTTCATATACCACAAACGCTCTGAAATAGGTACAGGACCTGTAGACAGAATGAACAATAGGATTCGGGGTTCTCAAATAAAATCCACATTCAGAAATTTATGTGCTGCATGATATTCCTTTTTTAATTAGTATGGGTGTCAGGGGTTATGGGGTAAAGGCAGGAGAATGGGGTTGGGAGGGAAAGGTAGATCAGCCATGATTGAACAGCGGAGTAGCCTTGATGGGCTGAATGGCCTAATTTTGCTCCTATTACTTTATGACCATTTGTGCCTCTCAGTGAGATTCCGTGTCAATAGTGAAATCTTGCAGTCTCAAGATTGGTAGACTGTAACAGATTAAGGCTAGCATTGAAAACATTAAACATATGTGGAATGTGAGCAATTGTAGGCACCATATCTGAGGAAAGATCTGCTGGCTCTGGAGAGGGTCCAGAGGAGGTTTACAAGAATTATCCCAGGAATTAGTAGGTAAGCCTATGATGAACGTTTGACGGCACTAGACCTGTACTCGCTTGTGTTTTAGAAGAATGAAGGGGGACATAGACAATAGGTACAGGATTAGGCCATTCAGCCCTTTGAGCCAGCATCGCCATTCACTGTGATCATGGCTGATCATCCACAATCAGTATCCCGTTCCTGCCTTCTCCCCATATCCCTTGACTCCGCTATCTTTAAGAACTCTATCTAACTCTCTCTTGAAAGCATCCAGAGAATTTGCCTCCACTGCCTTCTGAGGTAGAGCATTGCACAGATTCACAACTCTCTGGCTGAAAACGTTTTTTCTCACCACCATTCTAAATGGCCTACCCCTTATTCTTAAACTGTGGCTCTGGTTCTGGACTCCCCCAACATCGGGAACATGTTTCCTGCCTCCAGCATGTCCAATCCCTTCATAATCTTATATGTTTCAATAAGATTCCCTCTCATCCTTCTAAATACCAGTGAATGCAAGCTCAGTCGCTCCATTCTGTCACATATGACAGTCTTGCCATCCCGGGAATTAACCTCATGAACCTATGCCGCACTCCCTCAAGAATGTCCTTCCTCAAATTTGGAGACCAATACTGCACACAATACTCTAGATGTTTTCACACTAGGGCCCTGTACAACTGCAGAAGGACCTCTTTGCTCCTATACTCAACTCCTCTTGTTATGAAGGCCAACATGCCATTAGTTTTCTTCACTGCCCGCTGTACCTGCATACTTATTTTCAGTGACTGATGAACAAGGACACCCAGATCTTGTAGTTATACCTCTTTTCCTAACTTGACACCATTCAGATAATAATCTGCCTTCCTGTTCTTGCCACTAAAGTGGATAACCTCACCAACATTTGTCCAATAGACAATAGGTGCAGGAGTAGGCCATTCAGCCCTTCGATCCAGAACCGCCATTCAATGTGATAATGACTGATCATCCATAATCAGTACCCCATTCCTGCCTTCTCCCCATATCCACTGACTCTGCTATCTTTAAGAGCCTTATCAAGCTCTCTCTTGAAAGTAGAACCCGGCCTCCACCACCGTCTGAGGCAGAGAGTCCACATTAAACTACATCTGCCATGCATCAGCCCACTCACCCAACCTGTCCAAGTCACCCTGCATCCACATGGCAATCTCCTTACAGTTCACACTGTCACCCAGCTTTGTGTCATCTGCACATTTGCTAATCCCTTCATCTAAATTATTAATATATATTGTAAATAATTGCGATCCCAGCACCGAGCTTTGTGTTACCCCACTAGTCACTGCCTGCCATACTGAAAGGGACCCGTTAATCCCTACTCTTTGTTTCCTGTCTGCCAACCAATTTTCTATCCATGTCAGAACCCTACCCCCAATACCTTGTGCTCTAATTTTGCCCACTGATCCCCTATGTGGGACCTTATCAAAGGCTAAGATATTGAACCTCAATGAAACACACTGAATAGTGAAAGGCTTGGATAGAGTGGATGTGGAGAGGATGTTTCCACTAGTGGAAGAGTCTAGGACTAGATATTATAGCCTCAGAATTAAAGGACGTTCTTGTAGAAATTAGATGAGGTGAACATTTTTTGGTCAGAGGGTGGTGAATCTGTGGAATTCTTTGCCACAGAAGGCTGTGGAGGCCATCAGTGGATATTTTGAAGGCAGGGATAGATAGATTCTTGATTAGTATGGTTGTCAGAGGTTATGGGGAGAAGACAGGAGAATGGGGTTAGGAGGGAGAGATAGATCAGCCATGATTGAATGGCGGAGTAGACTTGATGGGCCGAATGGCCTAATTCTACTCCTATTACTTATGACCTTATGACCTGATGAGAAGTGAAGCAATGGTGCAGCATTACGTGCCACAAGAAAGATTAAGAACGTTAATGGTATCTACAATAATGGAGCCATGTGGTATTGGGATGGTTGTACAGATAGTTGTGAGGGGAGCTAGTGTGTGTTCATCAATCCCAGCAATTGGCCTAGACCGTCTATTTCATGCTCTGAAAAAGGAGAGTCTATGAAATTCACAAGCCGTGTACTTGCACAACTTCTAAACCCAGGTTAGTCGACAAAACCTGGATGGGATCATGAGCATATCTCACAGGCACAACACGTGGGATGAAGATAAAACTAATGAACAACTCAATAAAAACATTAACTTTCTTTTCAAAGTTTCTGTTCCAATATGCAAGGTGTTCTGGGCAAAATACTATGCAACAAGAGGTATAGGTAATGATATGGGTCGAGACCCTTAAGCAGTCTGATGAAGGGTCTCTACCTGAAACATCAACAATTCCTATTCTCCAGAGATGCTGCCTGACCCGCTGAGTTATTCCATCATTTTGCTTCCATCTTCGGTCTAAACCAGCATCTGCAGTTCCTTCTTACACAGTATAAGTCACTATATTGTTCGAAAACCATTGTCCTAAACAAACAACACAAATTTGCTCTGAATTTGCACCCTGTTACTATTTGTTCATTTAAGTCATCCCCTTTGTAAATTATTCAGAAGCAAATGCCATTTGACCTTTCAACCAACATAGACTCAAGCAATTTCTGCTTCCATGCATCGCAGATCTAGAAATACTTTAAATTTTTATATGGAGGGTGTGGAAAGGAAATTATTAACTTTTGGAACAATCTGACGCTCATGTTTGCAGTGTCCTGGTGTGTTGCTCACTGCCAACTCTTCGATATTTTAACAGCAAGGGCCTCTTTGAGGTTTGCCGCAAAGTCAAATGGTGAGATATTTATGGATATTCAGATTGGGGGTGGGGTTGGGGGTGCAGTGGTTGTTCTTGGTGTACTGGTTCATGAGAGCAAAGAAGTGTGCAGCTACAGGAAGCAAGTTGGAATGTTAATGAACAATATAGCCTTTGTTGCAAGGTAATTAAAGTGTACAGCAGTCTTTTGAGACTGTGAGGGATGTGGAGAAACCACTTTTAAAGCAGTATAGGAAAGACAAAAAATGCTGGAGTAACTCAAGGGTCAGACAGCATCTCAGGAGAACACGAATAGGTGATGTTTCGTGTTGGGACCTTTCTTCAGACTGATTCAAAGCAGTTCTACCTTATTGGAGACCCTCAGATTCAAATTCTTTACCTCAGAGATCAGTGGAGGTTCATCTGGTAAATTCAAGGCCCAAATTGAAAGGGTTTTGGTCTTGTGCAGTCAGAGGGTTTTGCTTTGTTTTACACACTTGTTCTTGCCCAGTCGAGGGCCAGGCAGATCTTTGGTCCTTGAAGTTGGGCTTAGTTTAGTTTTAGTTTTTAGATTAGTTTATAATCATGTGTACTGAGGTACAGTGAAAATAGACAATAGACAATAGGTGCAGGAGTAGGCCATTCGGCCTTTAGAGCCAGCACCACCATTCATTGTGATCATGGCTGATCATCCACAATTAGTACCTAACTTCTCCCCATGCCCCCTATCTACAAGAGCCCTATCTAGCTCTCTCTTGAAAGTATCCAGATAACCGGCCTCCACCACCCTCTGGGGTAGAGAATTCCACAGACTCACAACTCTCTGTGCGAAAAAGTGTTTCCTCGTCTCCATTCTACATGGCTTACCCCTTATTCTTAAACTGTGGCCCCTGGTTCTGGACTCCCCCAACATCGGGAACATGTTTCCTGCCTCTAGCGTGTCCAAACCCTTAATAATCTTATCTGTTTCAATAAGATACCCGCTCATCCTTCCAAAATCCAGAGTATACATGTCAAGCATTATCTCAGCATATGACAGTCCTGCCATCCCGGGAATTAACCTTGTGATCCTACGCTGCACTCCCTCAATGGTAAGAATGTCCTTCCTCAAATTAGGGGACCAAAACTGCACCCAATATTCCAGGTGTGGTCCACTAGGGCCCTGTACAACTGCAGAAGGACACTCACACACACATAAGCACACACACAACCACACACACAAAAACACTACCACACGCACAAAAACACCACCACATGCAAACACACACTCACACGCACATATCACATGGGGAATGTGCCCACAATACTACCTTTGACATGCCGAGTGTCATATCCACTGGCATCTATGTAGCGTGGACTCTTAAGGGTCTATCCCACTTGGCGATTTTTTCGGAGACTGTCGGCATCATTGACTGACATATATAAGGTCACTGAAAAAGTTGTGGCATGACTCGGCGTGATGACATATTGACACGCGGTGTTTTCTCAAGTGTCGCAGCATTTATTTTGGCGTCGCTGGATTTTGAAATGTTCAAAATCATTCGGCGACCCTGATACATCAGTCAATGACGCTGGCAGTTGGGACAAGCCCTTAAAGCTAAATCCTTGCTCCCTGCATCAGCCACCCAGTCACACATTCAGATCCCCTACCTCCCTGTTCCTGCCCTCACTAGGGCAGTCAGCGGAAAGACTGCACATGATTACAATCCAGCCATCCACAGTGTACAGATGTAGGATAAAGGGAATAACATTTACTGCAAGGTAAGGCCAATTAAATATAGTCTGAGGGTCTCCAATGAGGTAAATGATAGCTCAGAACCGCTCCCTCTTGTTGCTAAGGTGGTTCAGTTGTCTGCTGGGAAGAAATTACTTTGATAAATATGCTACCCATTTGTAATTTTGGATGTTCTCATCAATGGTTGAGGTTATCCTGTGAACAATAGAACAATAATGACAAAACATGATGCCAGGTTACATCAATCTCCCAAGCTGGTCATTTTCTGATCTTTGTTTGCCATAGACATCTATACATTGATTTTCTTCACACTGACAATGAAACACACACAGGAGGAAATCTCCTTTTATTCCTAGCTCTTCTATCCTGAACGATATTTTAACATAATATTCACCTTTTGATAATGGAAAAATAAGGAATTGCAGACGCTGGTTTACAAAAAAAAGACACAAAGTGCTGAAGTAACTTAGTAGGTCAGGCATAATCTCTGGAGAACATGGATAGGTGGTGTTTTGGGTCGGGACCTTTCCACAGACTCCTCGTAGTGGCTGCTAGCTACTTCAAATGTATAATTGCCATTGATAGGCACTGCCTAATCGATTTGTTTCTATCTTGCAAAACAGCAAAGGTAACCTCAATGCAGATAATTCCACTATTTTCCACATGTATATCATGAGTTTTTAGAGTGTTTCCTATTTTAGTGCCAATAGATCTCATTGGCCTTTCTGATGAACATTTACCTCTCAGATGCCATTCACTCTGCACAAATAGGTTGCTGTGTTGCCCAAATTATGACTGTTTGTGCAATGCAAAGTGTGTTTCAAAAATAGTAAAGCAAGTTGGAATGTCCTGTGCTCATGGAAAACACCATAAAACAGAAATATATGTCTACCATCCAGTGGACAAAGTTAGGAATCATGCTGGCAATGTTCTTCAATACACAGCGGCCATCTAATACATATGTCGATTTTACCAGGGATTATAGCAAGGTAATTTTCAATAGTTTTGAAAAGTTTTGAGTATTTCTTTATGTCAGGCAGATAGCACATTGACAGATTTGGAAGATGTCTAAGCATAGCTACATGTGTAAGGCGACTGTCAAAACAGTATCACTGCAAAAAGAGCCTGGTCTATAGACAATAGACAATAGGTGCAGGAGTAGGCCATTCGGGCCTTCGAGCCAGCACCGCCATTTAATGTGATCATGGCTGATCATCCACAATCAGTACCCCGTTCCTGCCTTCTCATCCTGACTCCACTATTTTTTAGCCCTATCTAGCTCTCACTTGAAAGCATCCAGAGAACCTGCCTCCACTGCATTCTGAGGCAGAGAATTCCACACTCACAACTCTCTGTGAGAAAAAGTGTTTCCTTGTCTCCGTTCTAAATGGCTTACTCCTTATTCTTAAACTGTGGCCCGTGGTTCTGGACTCCCCCAACATCGGGAACACGTTCCCTGCCTCTAGCGTGTCCAAACCCTTAACAATCTTATATGTTTCAATGAAATTCCCTCTCATCCTTCTAAACTCCAGAGTGTACAAGCCCAGCCGCCCCATTCTCACAGCATATGACAGTCCCGCCATCCCGGGAATCAACCGTAAACCCACGCTGCACTCCCTCAATAGCAAAAATGTCCTTCCTCAAATTAGGTGACCAAACCTGCACACAATACTCCAGGTGTGGCCTCACTAGGGCTCTGTACAACTGCAGAAGGACCTCTTTGCACCTATATTCCTCCTCTTGTTATAAAGGCCAATATGCAATTCGCTTTCTTCACTGCCTGCTGTACCTGCATGCTTACTTTCATAGACTGATGAACAAGGACCCCCAGATCCCATTGCACTCCCCCTTTTCCCAATTTGACACCATTTAGATAGTAATCTGCTTTCCTATTTTTGCTACCAAAGTGGATAACCTCACATGTATCTGCATTAAACTTCATCTGCCATGCATTTGGCCACTCCCCCAACCTGTCCAAGTCACCCTGCATTCTGATAGCATCCTCCTCACAGTTCACACTGCCACCCAGCTTTGTGTCATATGCAAATTTGCTAATGTTACTTTGAATCCCTTCATCCAAATCATTGATGTATATTGTAAATAGCTGCGGTCCCTGCACCGAGCCTTGCGGTACCTCACTAGTCACTGCCTGCCATTCTGAAAGGGACTCGTTAATCCCTACTCTTTGTTTCCTGTCGCCAACCAATTTTCTATCCATGCCTTCATCATGCCATCACTCTACCCCCAATACCATGTGCCCTAATTTAACCCACTAATCTCCTATGTGGGACCTTATCAAATGCTTTCTGAAAGTCCAGGTACACTACAGCCACTGGCTCTCCCTTGTCCATTTTCCTAGTTACATCTTCAAAGAATTCCTGAAGATTAGCCGAGCATGATTTCCCCTTCGTAAATCCATGCTGACTCGGACCGATCCTGTTACTGCTATTACTTTGCCCTAATCTCACCAAATTCCATCCCACATCCGCACCACAAATACCAAAGGAGCAAGGCTTTGGTTTTGAGAACAAAACCAGCACTTTTTAGCATCTTTTAGCAGTTTTTACCATTTTAAAGCAAATCTTTATGAGAGGAAGATCTTTCAGATAAAGAGACTGGTATTTAGGCTGTTGAAGATTTCCTGTAAACCGTTGCTCCATAGCAGACTATCAGTTTCCCAAAAGTGTGTGAACTCAGTTACCACTGCCTGTTCTGTCGGATGGCATGGACCAGAGGTCGGGTGGCATGGTGGAGCATTTGTAGAGTTGCTGCCATCCAATGCCAGAGATCTGGTTTGATCGTGACTATGGATGTTTGTACAGAGTTTGTATGTTCTCCCCGTGCCCCACATAGGTTTTCTACAAGTGATCCGGTTTCCTCCCACACTCCAAAGACATACAGGTTTGTAGGTTAATGAGCTTTGGTAAAAATTGTAAATTGTCCCTAGTGTGTAGGACAGTGCTAGCTTGCGGGTATCGCTTGTCGACGTGTACACACGGTGGGCCGAAGGGCCTGTTTCCGAGCTGTATCTCTAAACTAAACAAAACTAAACCACAAAGTCTAGGTGCTGACAGCTGACGGAACAACGCCTCTGGAGCTGCTGATGGAGTGGTCAAAAATGCAAAACTGTGTGAAGTCTACAGTAACCCTGCAGGCAGATCACAGTTGCCATTCACTTGGTCGAGACCGGACAGCTCTGCTCGGTTCGAAGACCATTGTGGTCAGACACACCGACGTCACCCCAGTGTTCTTCTCTGACCACTGCCTCCTTTGGGCTTCCTGTCACATAAGGAGGATCAGAAGGCAGGTTGGGGGATGTTAAATGACAAACTGCTGACCCCAGAGAACGTTGAGGAACTAAAGAAGGATGATGCAGGAGTGAGAACTGTGAAGCCCCTCTTTCACTCACCAATACACCAGTAAAAAGCACCCTGGCAGAACATCAAGAGGTTCTTCATCCTCACAGGCATTCAGAAACCAAGACGGGGTCTGAGGGAATTGTGCCAACTCCTGACAGACTTGCAGCAATTCTTCCACCTGCAGTCAAGAGGGTGGATATGAGGGAGGAACTCTGAGAAATGAAGAGGCAGCAAACCATGTTGGCAGCATGTTAGACTCCATAAGGGAAGACCCTCATCTACAAGCAAAAGTGGAGAATGATAACATCAGGATTTGGAGACCCATCTCACTGCTAAATTATGTCCTATAAGATCCTGTCCAAGGTCATCGCCAACCAGGTCAAGTCTGTTCTGGGATAGGTGATTCACTCAGCCCTAACCTATGTGTAAATAAGCAAACTGTACAATCTGGAGTTCAAGATCATCTTTAATCAGTACCCTAATTATGGCGGTACAGCAGGTCGTTAGTTGTTAGTTCATCTTTACCGCTTCCAAGTGACCAGTGTAGAAAGTGAGTGTTAGTATAAAGCATACAGTAAGGTGGGGTTAGTGATGCTATTTCTTCTATGATTGGTTCACATGCAATAACCAATCTACATCCTTCCCCGTAAAGAGCGAATATAGTTAAACTTATCCACGCAGCACCTGCACGCCTGCAGCGTATGATGATGCAGCTCCAGCGATTCGACTTCAAAATTGTTTACACAAAGGGTAAACTTCCAAGACATTTTCAGGTTGGGACCCTTCTTCAGACCCAGGCAGGCTAGGTTAAAGTTAAAGAAAATTATGAACAAATTAAATCCGGCCGATATTGAATCAACCAAATACGTTGTGATGTGATGCTACATTTTTTTTTTAAATATTAAGCTTAAAATTTTTATTTCACACTACAGGCTGCTTGTTGGCTCTCCATGGAATGGGTTTCCGGATAATCACATGGGAGATGTCTACAGATGTCCTGTAAATGGCAACAGTGCAAGTTGTGAGAGACTTAACTTGGGAGGTAGGTTTGATGGCATTTACTTTACTTAGTGGCATATCTTATCAAATAAGATGGCCTATGGAGATGCACATGGAAATGCAGGGAATGGAGTGACATGGATGGATCAACAGAGGAGATTAGTTTAACTTGGCATTACGTTAAACACAGACATTGTTGGTTGAAGTTCCTGTTCTAGTGCAGTACTATGTTCTGTTCTATTTTTTCTCCTCTCTATCTGGTTCACTTTCTTCATTCATTGAACAATATCCATACCTTGTTATTTGCTGCCCCACCCTCCTCCCCTTTGTCCCACCTCCACAGCTTAATGTATCATCTGACAAAGTCTTTGGATGCTGGCCATAGGGGAAACAAGCAAAAATGGCTGGAAACACTCAGCAAGTCAGGCAGGATCTATGGAAAAGGAAACAGAATTAACATTTCAGATCTGACACCCTATGTCAGCATTTAGAAGGAGAAAACAAGTTAATTGTCAGCAGCAAGGGAGGTGGGGGAGTGAGAGTAGAACAAAATGATTTCTGAAAGGGTGTCTAAATAAGTTAATATGGCAGTTGGATCAGATCATACTTAATTGTCTGTATTAGCTGTGGCTAATAATATGGATCTGGGACACTCCAAACAGGCCAGGCGAAAAGAATAAAGAAAGAAAAATTGAGACAAAGCCTCAGAAATATGATTGACAGAAATAGAAAATATCTTTAAAAAAGAGCAAATTCTTCGCTTTTAAATTATTTGGAATAATTTAACATAAAGACAGTGTCAGGCCAAGTAACCACCAGGTGACGCTTGATGGCAGCCTCGCCTTCAGGCTGTCTGTCCTTTTCGTCTTTTTTTTTGCTATTTTTAGTGTATTTAAAAAGTTTACATTAATGTTCTCTGGTTTTGTTTTATGTGGGAGGTAGGGGAGGAGGTACCTTTCCAGAGATGCAATTATTTTCTGGGTTGTATCTCCGGTCTCTCTGTGGCCTAACATTGTGGTGCTGGAGGCCTGCTCGGGATTGACCTTGTGATCCACCGCAGGGCATGGACTTAACATCGGAGCCGATCCCTTGCCTGGGATTGACGCTCCAACCATGGCCTGTGGACTTTAACATCAGGAGCTCGCAGTCTCAGGTTGAGACCGACGTCGGGAAGCTCCAAAAGCCGCATAACGTTCTACTAGCCCCGACCTGGGGTCAGATCGCCCGGCGCGGGGGAGCTGAGATTCCCCCCGATGTAAGAGCTTGATCAACCTGACGAGGAGGCCCGCTGTCGGCTACGGGAGTAAGATCATCCCGTCAACGGAAGGTTAGAGGCCCCCAACCACTGGAGGACAAAGAAGGGAGAGATTGAACTTTTTTTCGCCTTTCATCACTGTGAGGAATGTGGAGGAGTTACTGTGGTGGATGTTTATGTTTAAATGTATTTTGTGTGTTCTGTTGCATTTTATTAGTCAATAGTCAATAGTCAATAGTCTATTTATTTGTCATTTGGACCCCTGGAGGTCCAAATGAAATGCCGTTTCTGCAGCCATACATTACACACAAATAAACCCCAGACACAACATAATTACATTTTACATAAACATCCATCACATAGCTGTGATGGAAGGCCAAAAAAACTTATCTCTCCACTGCACTCTCCCTCCCCCCGATGTCAGAGTCAAAGTTAAAGCCCCCGGCTGGCGATGGCGATTGTCCCGCGGCCATTGAAGCCACGCCGGGTGGTGCAAGGTCGCACACCGGGTCTTGGTGTTAAAGACCCCGGCGTGCGCTCGCATAGTCCCGCGGCCATTCCAAGCCGCGCGGGGCAGTAATGTTAGGCCCCGCTCCAGGAGCTCTTCGACCCCGCAACTCAGGCGGGAGAAGTCACCGTTGCAGGAGCCCTGAAAAGCGGTCTCCCTCCAGGGAGCAGCAGCAGCGGCAGCGGCAGCGCTCCTCCACCGCTCCACCCGCTCTGGTCTCGGCCAGCTCCGCGACGGCGACGGTGAGTCGTAGCACCAGAGTCCCCGGCTTCTTCCTGTTGGAGGCCGCTCCTCGTTGCGGCCCCAACGACAACTGAGACCCGACGAGAAAAGGTCGGGTCTCCAGTGCAGGGAGAGATTCAAAAGTTCCCCCCCCCCCCCCCCCCCCCCCCCCCCCCCCCCCCCCCCCCCCCCCCCCCCCCCCCCCCCCCCCCACACACACACCCCAACATAGAATAACAAAGACTACATAAAAACACAGACAAAAAATAATAAAAACGCGGACAGGCTGCAGAGGCCGCTGCTGACCAGAGTCGCGCCGCCTAGTTATTATTAGTGAGGCATTAGTATGCCTCATATGTTGCAAAACATACTTGGCTAATAAAATATTATTAGTACTATGATGATTATGATTATGATTACATTGATTCAACCAGAGATACAACTCCTTTGATTTTAAATTGGAAGAACTGTGCAATATTTCATTGCTATTCTTCCTGATCTAATCTACCAATACACGTGTTTACTGATTATGTTTGTTGGATTTGAGTTGGATTTGTGAGTTCAATACCATAGCCACTGGGCTACCAAACTCCAAAATCATCAACAGAGAAGAATTTTCTCCATGAAATGACAGCAGAGGTTCAAGAGAACTGAAAATATAATTTAATTTAACTACATCAATATGGACTGGAAAAACGAAGCTGCCCCTTCAAAAAGAAAACTAATCTCTTTTTGCCAAATTTCAGAGTTTTTTGGCCCATTAGTTATTGTATTGAAGTTATAAATAATCCGAAGATTTGAGCATTTGTGACTCAACCAAGAAAAAAATAAATGAAAACCACTGGATGGTAAAACACGCTGCTGTTTCACAAACAGTCCAGCACTCCCTTTTAGAAAGTATCCTATGCGGTTGCATGACTGCTTGATATGGCAACTCAGTCATTCCCTCTGTTCTCTTCTCCCATCATGCAGAAGATACAATGATTTGAATGCACATACTACTAGATCCATTAACAAATTATTTCCTGCTGTTATCAGACTCTGGAACAGACCGCTTATCTGCTAAGGATAATTTTCCGATCTTTTAATCTACCTCATTACAGCCTTTGCACTTTGTTTATCTGCACTTTCTCTGTAGCTGCAGCACTATATTCTACACTGTTTATATTCATAAATTCATAAGTTCGTTAGTCATAATTATTTAGTTGAACTAGGCCATTCGGCCCATCGAAGCTCCTCCACCTATCTTTGGTCACCATGGCTGATCTATCTTTCCCTCTCAACCCCATTCTCTTGCCTTTTCCCCATAACCCTTGACAACCTTACTAATCAAAAATCTGTCAAACTCTGCCTTAAAAATGCCACAGATTCACCAGCACCAGACTAAATAAATTCCTCCTCTATTTTCTCTTTTGCACAACCTGTTGTACCCAGGCATAGTATGATCTGCCTGAATAACAAACACTCCAAAGTATTTCACTGTGTCTCAGTATTTGTAACAATGATAAACCAATACCAACACTCCTACTTGATGATTGCAGACTATACCCTGTTGTAAGATTAATCCCTTTCATTCACAATAAAGATTGATTTAACCCTTTTTATTGCCACAGATGAATGATTATAAACATACATAGTTCAATTGTGTGGGTTGTATAGTGGCAGATTCTGTACTCTGACTAATCAGTGCCTACATGATGATGACAAAAATGTAGTCCCTTAGAAATCAGGAAGATATCTTTCGTTCTCTCTTCAGGATTGAACTATTTGTGATGCTCTCACCACACCGAGAAGAGCGAGTTCTGCAGGGCATCCTGTGCTTGAGTTCTGGTTCCAACGTTTCCACTTTTATCCAGTCCCTATTTCCCTTCCACTTCCCCCGTCTATCTCCTGAATAACAAATAAACATTGGGACTGCTTATTGCAAACGAATGCTATTTAATTTGTTAAACCAGTTAACTATTATTCCGCCAAGTGGCATTTAGTCGACTAAAGATTGATTTTTGTTGTCCCACAAGATGAGATTTCCCTCTGTAGCAGACAACTATAAAGCGTGACTTTGACTACACAAATTCTATACTGAAATATAATGTTTCAGCTGTTTGTTGCTGATCTTTCAGATAAAATGACTTTTCCAAATGTGACAGAGGTCAAGCAGAACATGAATACCGGTGCAACGCTTGTCAGGAATGATGAAACTGGCGGATTTTTGGTAATTACTGGTTTTCAAACTGTAAAGTGTGCTCACTTTTCTGAAGATTGTGATTGGTGGGTACTATTGCCAACACAAGGCAAATGAACAGATAAACAAAAATAATTTTCTAGCAGAAGTTTTTATATAATGTTTAAGATTGCTGCATTGACCTGGTATTAATAATCCCCAAAGAAATATCATTGAATAATTTAAATTAATGGCACGCAATGTTCATAAATTCATGTAATAGGAGCCGAATTAGACAATTCGGTCCATGAAGTCTGCTCCGCGATACAATCATGGCTGATCTATCTTTCCCTTTCAACCCCATTCTCCTGCCCCCCCCCCCATAACCCCTGACATCCAAGACCATTGCTGAGATGAATTACTTGTTGGGCTGTACTCTTCTTTTAATCCCACTCCTGCATGGCACAACAAACCTAAAATAAGGAAATTATATTTTTCCTTTAAATAAAATGGATTAACAAAACTGTTGAACTCAATGTTGAACTAAACTGAGGTGTGATTTAAGCTTCCATCATTTGAAGGAACGTTAGGAATCCGCTACCCTTATTGGTAGCTCCCTTCATGATTAGAATGCCACAGTCCTGGGAATAATTCCTCTCTGCAATTGAAGATTATAAACTTTCTCTTAACTGCACAGAACATACAGTGGATATCTTCTCATATTATCGAAAGACATTTAAGGAAAGGGTGCGACAATGTGTTAAGAAGAATGATTATCATTTGATTAGTCATCATCCTTGAAACATGTGAGTTTCTTAATGGCAGTCAATCCAGTTAAGATCCTTCACCATTTGAAACAACAGTAGAGGCTCCCAAATTTGGAGTTGGTTGGACTTCTGACCTGGCAACACATACTATTGCCTTGTACATTGAACAAAAATGTGAAATTTCCAAGGGAACACAGCATCCCACTGAGTCTGAAGAAGGGTGCCAACCCTATTCCTTTTCACCAGAGATGCAGCCTGACCCGCTGAGTAACTCCAGCATTCTGTGTCTTCAGTAAAAACCAGCATCTGCAGTTCCTTCCTATACAGAATCCCATTAATCTTGCCCCAAAGTCTGATAAAGTTCAAACAAAATCCTGACCTGCAGTGCTGTCTGTGTGGAGTTTGCACATTCTTCCCGTGATCATGTGTGTCCCTTGGATGTTCCTGTTTCTCCCGAAAATGTGCAGATTGGAGGTTAATTGTTCATTGAAATGTATCCCTAGGTTACAAGGAAATGGTATAATCTGAGGAGGGGTGGGTGGAGGGTGGGGGAACTGATGATGGAAATATGGGGAGAATAAAATGGGGCCATAATAAGATCCATGTAAAAATGGGTGGGTGATGGTTGACCTGGACTTGGTGGGCCAAAGGGCCTGTTTTTGTGGTGTATATCTCTATGACTTTTCTGACAAAAAGTCTGCAAACTGAAATGTTAACCCTTTTCATTTAAGCACCAAACCAACCTGGTTTGATGAGCATTTATTTTATTTTCTATTCTATTCATTTTTGCAAATATTCGTCTAATTCAGAACCATTGGCTCATTAGGCCTTGATATGTTGATGGCTGAGAATAAGTGGGATGACAGGTTGGGTGCATTTTCAGAGCAAGGGCCCTCATGAACAGAGTTTTCTTCAGATATTTCCAAAATTAACAGCAGGGCTTAAAATGCTTGCCTCACTTCTCATTGAAGCCTACCAGATTAAACGATGACTACTTCTCAGTTGAAAAGCTTTTGGCAACTTGCTGCACTGGGGAATTAGAAAGGTGGCATGGGATCAGAAGTTATGGATCCATCAGGGTAACTGAGATTTGGGGGAGGTTTGAGGTCATCAGGGCATGGAAATTGATCCAGGACCATGGGGTGAGGGAGGTGGGGTCTTGAAAAACTGAGAATTATAGGGTCAGACGACCGATATCTACACACCCATCTGGGATGGCTAAAGAAGTAAGAGAGACTTTACAGAGCTTGGAGATATATTTAGCCACGACAGACATCGGGGATTAAGAAACCTGTTTGTTCATAAATTCATGTTCATGTGATAGGAGCAGAATTGGGCCGTCCGGCCCATCAATTTACTCGATCAAAAATATCCATTGACTCGGCCTCCACAGCCTTCTGTGGAAATGAATTCCACAGGTTCACCAGCCTCTGACTAAAGAAATTCCTCCTCATCTCCTTCCCAAAGGAACATTCTAAGGCTAAGACCTCTGGTCCTAGACTTTCCCACTAATGGAAACATCCTCTCTGCATCCACTCTATCCAAGCCTTTCACTATTCGGTAAGTTTGGAGAGATGAGGAGTTTTTCCAGTGGTTGCAGACGTATAGAAGTATTGGGACAAACGGGAGGAGTAAAGATGTAATAACGAGGAACTGCAGTTGCTGGGAGGCGTATAACATTGCGGAGGAGACATATTTTTCCAGTGTAATGTATTATACACCAATGTTCCGTGCCCCACTCTCCCCAAAGCAACAAACAGTGTTGAAGTAAATAGCGGCTCAGAGACCAGACCTGTGGAATCACAGGTGATGAATTAGTTTTGGATGGGAATAATGATCAAACACTTAACAGATGATTTCATTAGTTAGCGATAATAATCTGGCATTTCCATTTCGCCCATTCGATCTGCTTCTACCTGAGTTGAGGATCAGGTTGTGATCATGCCAGTTCAAGTGAATTCTTGTGCAATTTCAGGGTGATAGGTTTACAAATCTAATTTCAAGGGAGCTTAAATATTTGGCATCACAATTGGAATACAATCACAAACTCCCTTGACTGCACATACAGCAAGTAATTTGATATCGTTATAATGCACAGGGCCATATTTTAGACCTGACAATTACAGATTTCTCCAGGAGAGCCATGCGTGTGTTCAGGAACATGTTTTTGATCTGAACACAGGAATTCGAGGATAGAGATACAGATTATGTTTTGTTCATACCATGAATGTGTCATGGCTAGAAATTTTACAAATATACTGCTGGAAAGATTTATGATCTTGCATTTTGTTTTGGTAGAGGCACAGTGATCTCATTGGAAGGAGGTGCTGAAGTCATAAGTAATATGAGCAAAATTTGCAGATGACACCAAAGGTTTGTGGATAGTGAGAAATGCTGTCAAAGAATATGGCAGGGCATAGTTCACTTGGAAACGTAGGTGGAGAAAAGGCAGATAGAGTTTAATCAAGACCATTGTGAAGTGTACTTTGGGAGGTCAAACGTAAGTAGAGTGTATGCAGCAAGTGGTGGAATTCTTTGGAGTGATGATATACTGAGTGATCTTGGAGTGAAACCCAATAGCATGCTAAAAGTGGCAAGACACGTAGCCAGGGTGGTAAAGAAGACATGCGGTATACTTGCATTTGTCAGTTTAGTCATTGAGTACAAAAGCTAGCAAGTTACGTTGCAGCTGCATAAACTTTGGTTAGGCCACTTTAGGAGTATTAGAATCATAGAGTCATACAGCGTTGAAACAGATCCTTCTACACAACTTGCCCACACCAACCAACATGCCTCATCCTGACTAGTCCCACCTGCCTGCTTTTGGATAATATCTCTCGAAACCTACCCTATCCATGTACCTGTCTACATTTTTCTTAAATGTTGTGATATTACCTGCCTCAACACCCTCCTCAGGCAGCATGTTCCATACACCCAACGTCCCTCAGGTTACCCATTCAATCCTTCCAACATTAAACCAATGTCCTCTGGTTCTTCCCCAATTCTGGGCAAAGGACGTAAACCCGATGTATTCTTCTCATGATCTTATACACCTCTACAAGATCACCCATCATCCTCCTGCACTCCATAGATTAAAGACCAAGCCTGCTTAACCTCTCCCTACAGCTCATTCCCTCAAGTCCTGGCAACATCCTGGTAAATCTTCTCTGAACCCTTTAAAGCTAGACAACATCTTTCCTGTAACATGGTGACCATAACCGAACTCAATACTCTTAATGTGGCCTCACCAATGTCTTATATAACTGCAACATGACCTCCCAACTTCTATATTCAATAGAGTATTGATGAAGGCCAATGAGCCAAAAGCCTTCTTAACCGCCCTATCAATCTGTGACACCACCTCCAAGGAACTATGTACCTGCACTCCCAGATCCTTTAGCCCCACAACACTCCCCAGATCCCTACCATTCACTGTGTATGTCCTGTCCATGTTAGACTTCCAAATATGCAACACCTCACATTTTGCTGCTTCGTGTGCAGTTCTAGTCATCACATTATAGGTAGGATGTGGAACAGTTGGAGAGAGTCAAGAGTATTTTATTGTCATACAGTATGTTCCTGTTGTGTTCGATAAATCACTGAATTCAGATAACAGTTTTGATTCATTCAGTAATTTATTACACTGCTAAATAAGGCACATACACTCACGTATCCTCGAATATCCCCGAACGCACTCGCAAACCCTGAGTACACAGCAGAGCACGCCGCAGGGTGTTTCTACACACTTACTTATCCCCGTACACACTCGCAAACTCATCAGAGCACGTCACAGGATGTTTCCTTCTTGATCACCTGGCACCGTTTGCGACGCGGTCTAAGGCTGAGGTTTTCTCACTGAAGGGGTGCCCAACACCAATCTTTATGGCAGTTCTTATCAGAGCAGACCACACCACTGCCCACTCCCCGAGCCAATCATAAGCCCCTCTTGTCTGCAACGTTTCTGCGTTACTAGCGGCAGGGGGCGCGGGTGGTCTACCCAACTATTGCTGTTGTGTTTGGTTCACCAATGCAGCATTTCCCATGCCATCCTATGGAAAAGACTGCGTTCCCGGGCAATGATCACAGGTGCGAGGAGATAACGCATCTGGAAACGCGTTTTCATTGGCTATGGAATGTAGGGCTGCTAATTTAGCTGATGACTACATTCCACATTTTAGCTGAAATTATCAGTTTAACCTTCGCACTGCAGTTCCAAAATGGAGCAGTGATATTATTATTGATTACTTGCAGCAGCACAACAGATGAAGATAAGAATTATTCACGTGTTGCCTGGATTAAAGTATTAGCTGTAAGGAGAGGTTGGACAAAATTAAAGTGTCAGAAACTGAGGGATGACCTGATGGAACTACAGTATATAAAATTACGAGAAGCATAGGTAGTGTAGTCAGTCGTTTCAGAGTATGGAAATGTCAAATTCTAAAGGGTGTAGATTTAAAGTGAGTGACTCCATGCCATTGGATCCTGACCCAGATCTGCAAAGGACCGTGGGGTGACTGTCTGTGCACCAGTCTCCCCACGTTAAACAAAGTTACGCACCGGCATCCTCCATATAGGGAACAGCACCCTGGAGACACCCATGGTCAGCCATGACCGAAGGTGGCCTAAGAAGGAGGAAAGTTCAAAGGAGATTTGCAAGGTCAGGATAAGACAGGATAAAGAGAATAAAGTTTAGTGCAAGATAAAGTCTATTAAAGTCCAATAAAAGATAGTCCCTGGGTATCCAATGAGGTAGATAGTAGGACAGGACTGCTCTCTGGTGTCAGGATGATTCAGTTACCTGATAACAGCTGGGAAGAAACTGTCCCTAAGGGGTGCGATTTCACATTTCCCAGAAGAGGGAGCTGCAGATGCTGGCTTACCAAAGAAAGATATAAAATGCTGCAGTAACAGCAGGTCAGGCGGCATCTCTGAAAACATGGATCGGTGATGTTTCTGGTCAGGACGCTTCTTCAGACTTTAGCTTTGTCTTGTTGTTTTTGGCAGAATTTGCTTATTTTTATTTCTTTTTTCAGGTTTGTGCTCCAGTATGGGCACAGGAATGTGGAAAACTGTATTATCCAACAGGATTGTGTTCAGATGTAAATTCAAACTTCCAAATATCAAAAACCTTCGCACCTGCTGTTCAATGTAAGTGTTATATGACAGATCTTTTGAATTCATTGGGATATTCTGGTGGATATATTGTAGCAATGTTACTTACTGTAAGATATCAGCTGTTCTGAAAGTAATTTTACAATTGATAAACAACTTTCAAACTCTCATTTCTTTTTCAAAGAAAATGTTGAACCCATCCCCACCTCTTTCCACTTTCCACAGAAACTATTCCCTCCACATCTCTTTGGTTCACTCATTAGCAATGTTACAAAATTTTGAGATTTAAAAAATCAAGTCTGTAATTTATCCCATCAGATAAAGCATAACAATAAGTTTAATTTGACACCAAATTCACTTTCATATCTCAAGTATTAAAAAAGTTATGACCATTTTCATACTCGGAAATTAGCATCTTGTTCCCTATTGATTTTCAATGGACATTACAAAAAAGCTGTGATCTTGGATAGTCAAAAGCACATTTCTTAAGGAAAGATTAACATTTTTAAATAGCCTAAGTGTCCAAAGATTATTCACAAATAATTCACAATATAACATGATTTTTATATCTAATTTACATTAATTTATAGGCCAAATGGAAGGAATTTAGTGTTCAATTGCTGTAAATAAATGCCCATTTAAATCGGTTTTCTAGTGGGTTTCTGTGAACGCGCTGGTTTAGAACGTTCAAATCGCGCTGGATTTGTGCCCTCAAATGCCGAGAAAAATACTGCGGGATATAAAAAGCCCAAAATGAGCTACTCGCTATAGAAAATTTTAATTATAGGGTTATATACATGCCCCATTTAATGTAAAAATAAGGTACATACCTTTAATTGTTTGCTTTATAAAACCCTGGGGCTGCGAGAGGTTGTGAACTGAACGAGAGCTTTTAAAATTATTATATCTACTATTCGAGGCCTATAAAACTAATAATAGCTTTTGGGACCGGGTCTTGCAGCGATTCTCCGTTAATGATTTACTAGGCTGAACATCTGCGATTGGAACAGCCTAGTAAAAATCGGGTTTTAAACCCGCCCCCTCCAAACAGCTCCAAAATCACACACAAGGGGTGGGGCAGATGCTCAGCCACGATTCAGGTAGGTTTTGTAACATACCTACACTCATCCCTTCCCACCCAAACCGCCCTCTCCCAGGCACTTTGCCCTCCAAACACAGGAGATGGAACACCTGGCCCTGCACCTCCTCCTTCATCTCCATCCAGGGTCCTCAGCAGTTCTTCCAGATGTGACAGAGGTTCACATGTACCTTCTCTAACCTCACCTACTGTATTTGGTGCTCCCAATGCAACCTGATTTACATCAGCGGGACCAAACATAGATTAGGGGACCATTTCACCGAACACTTTTACATGGTCCACTAAGGCCTGCTGGATCGTCTGTTTGCTAACCATTTTAACTCCCCTTCCCTTTCCGATATTGACCTTTCTGTCCTTGGCCTTCTCCATTGCCGGAATGAGGCCACACACAAACCGGAGAAACAACATCATAGATTCAGTTTAAGTAGCTTACATCCGAATGAATGAACACTGAATTCTCCAATTTTAATTAAGTAAAACCATCTACCTCCTCTTTCTTTACTGTGGCAATTCCCACCCTCCTACCCGATGTGCACCCATTTCACCCACTCTCCCATCCTTCTTCAATCCCCTTCCCCCCCACCTACATCCTTCCTTCTGGCTTTACATTTCATTCTTCCTCTCCTCTTCTTATCTGACACCCTTTTGTCTCCTTTTCACCCCTAGCCTTTGTCACTTACACCAACTATCCGCCAATCAACCCCCCTTCACCTGTATCATCTATAATTTGCCAGACTTTGTCCTGCCCTACCTCTCTTTTCCAGTTTTCTTCCCCCTACTACAATTAGTCTGATGAAGAGTCCCGATTCAAAACGCCAGCTGTCCTTCCCTCCACAAATGCTGCCTGACCCGCTGAGGTATTCCAGCAATTTGTGTTAAAACCAATGGAGTTGTGAACCATCCCGAAAAGGCTCTTCCACTGAAACACCAGTCACGTGGCCAGGCTCATTTTCCACATAAGGTCCAGTATGGTCCCTCATCAAGTTGGACAGTCCACATAGTGTTTGAGGAAACCTTGAATACACCTAACAAATTCTGCCCATCGGAGCCATTTGCACTAAGTAGATTTGCACTAACAACATTTGGACAGGTACATGGTTAGGACAGTATACCTGGATATGGGCCAAATGCAAATAAGTGGGACTGGCGTAGATGAGACAAATTGGGCCAAAGGGCCTGTTTGCAATCTCTAAAGTGCCAAGACCACAGATGAGTTACACACAGAAAACAGATGGAACTTTAATCTGCCGTCACCCTCCACTCAGCCACATCGCTGAAACCTCCAGGACCACAGCAAGGCGGCACAGCGATATAGTTGCTGCCTTATAGAGCCAGGGACCCGGGTTCAATCCTGACTACGGGAGCTGCCTGTACGGAGTTTATACGTTCTCCCCGTGACCCATGTAGGTTTTCTCCGGGAGCTCTAGTTTCCTCCCACACTCCAAAGATGTACAGGTTTGTAGGTGAATGGGTTTGGTAAAATTGTAAATCATCCCTAGTGTGTGTAGGATAGGGCTAGTAGTGTTTCCGCACTGTATCTCTAAACTAAACTCAACTAAATTCTAACCCAAAGCCTCAGCAGTTACCCTCAAACAAATCAGCAGATGGACAGCCTCCCCTAACAATGCTGCTCCACGATACCTTTCCTTCTTTTAATCATAGTTGTGCAATCAAATAGCTCATTCCATTTAAAATCTCTGGCTGCTGCCCTACCACCTCCCCAGCTATTAGCATAGCTACGTTTGTTGATGAGGCAACACATTGTACTGTCTATATAGATACATGGAGAGCAAATGTACAGTTAGACAATAGACTATAGGTGCAGGAGTAGGCCATTCGGCCCTTCAAGCCAGCACCACCATTCAATGTGATTAAGCTGATCTTCCCCAATCAGTACCCCGTTCCTGCCTTCTCCCCAGATCCCCTGACTCCGCTATCTTTAAGAGCCCTATCTAGCTCTGTCTTGAAAGTATCCAGAGAAACGGCCTCCATCGCCCCCCCCGAGGCAGAGAATTCCACAGACTCACAACTCTCTGTGTGAAAAATTGTTTCCATATCTCCGTTCTAAATGGCTTACCCTTTATTCTTAAACTGTGGCCCCTGGTTCTGGACTCCACCAACAACGGGAACATGTTTCCTGCCTCTGGCATGTCCAAACCCTTAATAATCTTATAAGTTTCAATAAGATCCCATCTCGTCCTTCTAAACTCCAGAGTATACAAGCCCAGCTGCTCCATTCTCTCAGCATATGACAGTCCCGCCATCCCGGGAATTAATCTTGTAAACCTACGCTGCACTCCCTCAATAGCAATAATGTCCTTCCTCAAATTAGGGGACCAAAACGGCACACAATACTCCAGATGTGGTCTCACTAGGGCCCTATTCAACTGCAGAGGATCTGTTTGCTCCTATACTCAACTCCTCTTGTTATAAAGGCCAACATGCCATTCACTTTCTTCACTGCCTGCTGTACCTGCATTGTACTTTCATTGGCTAATGAACAAGGACCCCCCAGATCCCATTGTACTTCCCCTTTTCCCAATTTTCCACAATTTAGATAATAATCTGCCTTCCTGTTTTTGCTACCAAAGTGGAAAACCTCACATTTATCCACATTAAACTGCATCTGCCATGCATCTGCCCACTCACCCAACCTGTCCAAGTCACCTTGCATTCTCATAGCATCCTCCTCACAGTTCACACGGCCACCCAGCTTTGTGTCATCTGCAAATTTGCTAATGTCACTTTGAATCCCTTCATCTAAATCATTTCAGTCCCAGCACCGAGCCTTGCGGTACCAATACAAGTCACTGCCTGCCATTCTGAAAGGGACCCATTAATCCCTACTCTCCAGCAGAGATTTTAAATTAAATGAGCCATTTTATTGCACAACAGGTGATTAAAAGGAGGAAAGTTCTATTTCTATTTCTATTCTCTCCCTGCACTGGAGACCCGACCTTTTCTCGTCGGGTCTCAGGTGTCGTTGAGGCCGCAACGAGGAGCGGCCTCCAACAGGAAGAAGCCGGGGACTCTGGTGCCGACTCACCGTTGCCGTCGCGGAGCTGGCCGAGTCCGGAGCGGGTGGAGCGGTGGAGGAGCGCTGCCACTGCTGCCGCTGCTGCTGCTGCTGCTGATGCTACCGGAGAGTCGGAGGCTCCAACGACGGGTCTGTGGACGGCGGCGCCGGGAGCCCGCGGCTCCCTGGAGGGAGACCGCTTTTCGGGGCTCCTGCAACGGCGACTTCTCCCGCCCGAGTTGCGGGGTTGAAGAGCTCCTGGAGCGGGGCCTACATCACTGCCCCGCGCGGCTGGAATGGCCGCGGACTCTGCGAGCGCACACCGGGGGCTCAAACACCAAGACCCGGTGTGCGACCTCGCACCACCCGGCGTGGCTTTAATGGCCGCGGGACAATCGCCATCGCCAGCCGGGGGCTATGACTTTGACTCTGACATCGGGGGGGGGAGAGTGCAGTGGAGAGATAAGTTTATTTGGCCTTCCATCACAGCTATGTGATGGATGTTTATGTTAAATGTAATTATGTTGTGTCTGGGGTCTATTTGTGTGTAATGTATGGCAGCAGAAACGGCATTTCGTTTGGACCTCCAGGGGTCCAAATGACAATTAAATTGACTCTTGACTCTTGACTCTTGATTTAATGATCGAAAACCACTATTGATACATCACAATTAATATTGTTGAATTTATCCTTTTAATAGCGTGTGCATCTGCCATGGATCTTGTAATAGTGTTGGATGGATCCAACAGTATCTGGCCTTGGGAACCAGTCCAAAATTTCCTGAAAAAATTAACGGGAAGCTTAGATATAGGTCCGAAGAAAACTCAGGTAACTATGTTTCTATTCAATTTTGGCAGTGTTTAATTATATTTATCATTCTTGAATACAGAAACAGAGGTAGACCATTCAGCCTTTTTTCCATCTCTTTCTCTTGGTAAGATGAGGTCTAATTGTTTACTCTGTTACTTTCCTGCATAACACTTTTGTAGGTTTATTTTAGGGATACAGCGCGGAAACAGGCCCTTCGGCCTACCAAATCCACACCAACCAGCGATCCCCGCACACTAACACTATCCTACACACACTAGGGACAATTTACACTTGCAGCAAGCCTACAATCCTGTACGTCTTTGGAGTGTGGGAGGAAACCAAATATCTCGGAGAAAACCTAAGCATATCACGGGGAGAACACTCCGTAAGGACAACACCCGCAGTCAGGATCGAACCCGGGTCTCCGGCACTGCAAGTTCTATAAGGCAGCAACTCTTCTGCTGCGTCACCTTGCAATCCAAATGTTTTAATTTATATGAAATAACTTTTAGTCCCTTATTACACAAAAAAATCTATTAATCTGTCACTGGAATATATTCAACTGTCAACAGTTACTGTAGGAAGAGAATTCCAAAGATTCATCATCACCCTGTACATGAGAACATTTCTGGTTACCTCAGTACTGTATGGCCTATCTCTCCCTGCCATTCTGATTAAAAAAGCCCCAATAGGAGAAATCACTTTCCTACATCTATCCAGGCAACATAAAATGTAGACATAAGACACTTGCTTACAATGCAAAATGCTGGAGTAACTCAACAGGTCATGCAGCAGCTCTGGGGATTATGGATAAGGTGGCATTTCGTCAGACTCCAGTACTTTGTGTATGTCAACAAGGGATGCAGAACAGGTATTTTTGCCCACTAAGACCGTGCTGAATATTATGCCAATTTAAACTAATGTAAGAATTTTATAAATTTCAGTAATATCACCTTTCATCCTTCTTAAATCTGAGTATATACGCTCAGAATATTAAACTCACTATATAGGACAAACCCCATCCTGGCTTCCTGTGGAGTAACTGGGTGAGTCCAGAACCAGGGGCCATAGTCTTAGAATAAAGGGGAGGTCATTTGAGACTGAGGTGAGAAAAAACTTTTTCACCCAGAGAGTTGTGAATTTATGGAATTCCCTGCCACAAAGGGCAGTGAAGGCCAAGTCACTGGATGGATTTAAGAGAGAGTTAGATACTCTAGGTGCTCGTGGAGTCAAGGGATATGGGGAGAAGGCAGGAACGGGTTATTGATAGGGGGTGATCAGCCATGATCACAATGAATGGCGGAGCTGGCTCGAAGGCCGATTGGCCTCCTCCTGCACCTATTTTCTATGTTCCTGTGTAACTGAGCTATTTAGAATATAGAACTGAACAATACAGCACAGGAACAGGCCCTTCAGTCCACAATGTTTCTGCTGAAAATGAAGCCAAGTTAAACTGATCTCATCTGCCTGTATGTGATTCATATCCCTCTATTCCCTACACTTACATGTACCTATCTAAAAGCCTCTTAAACACTACAACCGTACCTACCTCCACCACCATCTCTGGCAATGAGTTCAAGGCTATATTTCTTATTTTACCATTTTCCATATTTCACTACGTTAAAGGCATTTCTTCAACACAAATCATTTTTGTTGTTCTTGTTTTATTTTATATGAAATAACGATTCAAATGTTTGAGATTTTATGGAATGACCCCCAAAGCAACATAAATGCAAGAGAAATTAATGATTTTAATAGAAGGAGCTGCAGATGCTACTTTAGAAAAATAAAATACATAATGTGCTGGAGTAACTCAGCAGGTCAGGCGGCATCTCTGGTGGGCATGAATAGATGGCGTTTTGGGTTGGGACCTATTTCAACATAATGTGCTTGTGGAAGGAATAACAGAGTTAACAGAAATGTAAGCATATTCTTCTCACAAATTCTGTCTCACCTGCTGAATGTCCCAAGCAATTCCTGTTCTTGTTTCATATTTTCGGCGTCTACAGTTCTTCTGAGTGTGTGTTCTTGTTATATTTGTTATTGTTGAATTTCCTGTCAATGATCTTCTGCCAACGCTTGAATCTGCCTTAGTTTTAGAGTAGGGCATCATATCCCTATTAGAAAGAGTCTTCCGTGCTCAGTTGTTAAGATAATTCTACTCTTTTGCTCCAAAAGGTGTCCATTGTACAATATGGTGAAAATGCAAGAATTGACTTATCATTGAATTCTTTCGAAACAACAGCTAAAGTTGAAAAGTATGTAGCAACGATCGCTCAAAAGCAAGGACAAGAAACAAACACCGCAGGTGGAATTGACTATGCAAGGTAATTCACGTCTTGAAATGATTTGTGATTCCTCATGAAAGGGTATATAGTATCATGGTCAATATCTGGCTTGGTGGACCGAAGACCAATTTCCATGCTGAATGACACCCTGACTATCGACGTTTTCTTCATGCTAGAAATTGTAAGCAGGACTTACCACATATAAAAGGAGAAAAGGGAAGGTTAGGGCAGGGAGGATGTTCTTTCCTCACAATACTCTTTTAGACTCTACCATGGTGAAGTATTAGAGTTTAGCAGAAGGTGCATAATTAGGATCTTACATTAAAAATACATAAAGTACTGAAGTAACTCAGCAGGTGAGGCAGCATTTTTGGACAACATGGATAGGTGATATTTTGGGTTAAGGAACCTTCTTCTGAAGACGTTTTGAAGAAGGATTTCAACCCGATACTTCAACTATTCATCTTCTCTGTAGATGCTGCCTGAAAGCTGAGTTACTCCAGCACTTTGTGTCCTTTTGTGTATTAACCTGGATCTGCAGTTCTTTGTTTCTAGGATCTTGTATTCCTTGTTTGTGCTGAAAAGTAAAGGGCCGGTCCCACCATGCACCTGCATGCGGCGAGCGCGACCAAACCGGAAGCGGAGGTCGAGTGAGTGACGTGAAGTTCGAGTGAAGTCCGCGGGAAGTTCGCGCGGGACGTACGGCGTCAAGACGCTGCGTCTGGCGTCGAGAAGCTGCGTATGCCCGTCGAGGCGATGCATACAGCGTCGAGACGGCTGCGGGCCGGCAGGCCGTGCCGCGCGGAATTTTTGAACACGGTCAGTTTTTCGGAGCCCTGTGCGATGTTGGGACCAGCTCCGCACAACTCCATACGGCTCCAACGATCGAAGTGGGACCGGCACCGCAAAGTCGTACGGCTCAAGCAGCCACGTTAGGTCGCGCTTGCCGCATGGAGTCGCATGCTCGTGGGTCAGGCACTTAACATGTTTGTTGACATTTTAGTGCAAAGTGTTACCAGATATACAGTTATTTTCGTTCCCATCTAACTTAATGGAACACTAAAATGGAATTCTCAATATACACTTGGATCTAGAAAACTTTTCATATTTAAATATTGTAACCTGTTGATACAATTTAAATGTTTTACAATACTTCCGGGCAGCACTTGTGATAGTTGATCTACTGTGGACACTATCCACAAGAAAACTAATTGCAATGCTGAACGCTAAATATCCCTATGTCAAGATTTTAAGATCAACAAGAAATCAATTACTTTTGCAGACTTATGCTCAAATGTCATTAGAAACGGGAATAGTCCCCGAAGATTGGTGTACTGCGCATGTTGTTCCATTGTTTAAAAAGGGTTCTAAGAGTAAACCTAGCAATTATAGACCTGTTAGTTTGACTTCAGTAGTGGGCAAATTAATGGAAAAGATAGTTAGAGATAATATATATAAGCATATGGATAAACAGGGTCTGATTAGGAACAGTCAACATGGATTTGTGCCTGGAAGGTCATGTTTGACATCTTCTTGAATTTTTTGAAGAGGTTGCTAGGGAAATTGACGAGGGTAAAGCAGTGGATGTTGTCTATATGGACTTTAGTAAGGCCTTTGACAAGGTTCCTCATGCAAGGTTGGTTAAGAAGGTTCAACTGTTGGGTATAAATGCAGGAGTAGCAAGATGGATTCAACAGTGGCTGAATGGGAGACGCCAGAGGGTAATGGTGGATGGCTGTTTGTCGGGTTGGAGGCAGGTGACTAGTGGGGTGCCTCAGGGATCTGTGTTGGGTCCTTTGTTGTTTGTCATGTACATCAATGATCTGGATGAAGGGGTGGTAAATTGGATTAGTAAGTATGCAGATGATACCAAGATAGGGGGTGTTGTGGATAATGAAGAGGATTTCCAAAGTCTACAGAGTGATTTAGGCCATTTGGAGGAATGGGCTGAAAGATGGCAGATGGAGTTTAATGCTGATAAATGTGAGGTGCTACACCTTGGCAGGACAAATCAAAATAGGACGTACATGGTAAATGGTAGGGAATTGAAGAATGCAGTTGAACAGAGGGATCTGGGAATAACCGTGCATAGTTCCTTGAAGGTGGAATCTCATATAGACAGGGTGGTAAAGAAAGCTTTTGGTATGCTAGCCTTTATGAATCAGAGCATTGAGTATAGAAGCTGGGATGTAATGTTAAAATTGTACAAGGCATTGGTGAGACCAAATCTGGAGTATGGTGTACAATTTTGGTCGCCCAATTATAAGAAGGATGTCAACAAAATAGAGAGAGTACAGAGGAGATATACTGGAATGTTGCCTGGGTTTCAACAACTAAGTTACAGAGAAAGGTTGAATAAGTTAGGTATTTATTCTCTGGAGCGCAGAAGGTTAAGGGGGGACTTGATAGAGGTCTTTAAAATGATGAGAGGGATAGACAGAGTTGATGTGGACAAGCTTTTCCCTTTGAGAATAGGGAAGATTCAAACAAGAGGACATGACTTCAGAATTAAGGGACAGAAGTTTAGGGGTAACATGAGGGGGAACCTCTTTACTCAGAGAGTGGTAGCGGTGTGGAATGAGCTTCCAGTGGAAGCGGTGGAGGCAGGTTCATTGGTATCATTTAAAAATAAATTGGATAGGCATATGGATGAGAAGGGAATGGAGGGTTATGGTATGAGTGCAGAGAGGTGGGACTAAGGGAAAATAATTGTTCGGCACGGACTTGTAGGGCCGAGATGGCCTGTTTCCATGCTGTATTTGTCATATGGTTATCCTCAGTCAGTTAACAGCTTTTAATGTGTAGGAAGGAACTGCAGATGCTAGCTTAAACTGAAGATAGACACAAAATGTTAGAGTAACTCAGTGGGACAGGCAGCATCTCTGGAGAGAAGGAATGGGTGACATTTCAGGTCAAACCCTTCTTCAGACACGTCAGGGGAGAGGGAGATACATGGATAAGGAAGTGTCAGGTGTGAAAATAGGACAAAGGGAATGGAGATCAAAGAATATGATTGTTAGCTGGGAGAAGTTAACAACAAAGCAGAAATAAAATGTAATCAGAGACAGTAAGACTGGTTGGAGAACTGGGAAGGGGAGAGAGAGAGCGGTAAAGCAAGAGTTATTTGAAATTAGAGAAGTCAATGTTCAAACCGCTGGAGTGTATGCTGCCCAAGTGAAATATGAGGTGCTGTTCCTCCAATTTTCTCCCCCTCCCATTCCCACACTTTCTGTCCTGGGCCTCCATTGTCAGAGACCCGACACAATTTGGAGGAACAGCTTTTATTGTATTGGCTCAATGTCAAGATAAAGCAAAAGATCATGCAAGATTTTCTTTGCTGTTAAGTAAGGGAGGTGCAGCTCATCCTTACACTGCACATAGTGAATTCCCTAACCACTTCCTCAACTGACTCCATCTGCCCATCATCCTTCTTTCATCTGGTTCCACTTAACTTCTTACTTACTTGAACAAAATACAAAGTGGTGGAGGAACTCAGCTGGTTAGGCAGCATCTATGGAGGGAATGGACAAATGGTGTTTGGTCAGAACTCTTCATAATTGGCTCCTACAGCTTCCCCAGGCAACTATGACCCCGGCCCATTAACACTCCTGGATCATAAGTCCTCAAGTTCTAGGAGCAGAATTAGGCCATTTGGTCCATCGTCTACTCTGCCTTTCAATCATGGCTGATCTACCTCTCCCTCTCAACCCCATTCTCCTTCCTTCGCCCCATAACCCCTGACACCCTTACTAATTAAGAATCTGTCTATCTCTGCCTTAAAAATATCCATTGACGTCTTCCATTGCGGTCTGTGGCAATGAATTCCACAGATTCAAGTTCAAGTTCAAGTGAGTTTATTGTCATGTGTCCCTGTATAGGACAATGAAATTCGTGCTTTGCTTCAGCACACAGAACATAATAGGCATTTACCACAATACAGATAAGTGTGTCCATATGCCATAATATAAATATATACACACATGAATAAATAAACTGATAAAGTGCAAATAACAGATAATGGGTTATTAATAATCAGAGTTTTATCCGAGCCAGGTTTAATAGCCTGATGGCTGTGGGGAAGTAGCTATTCCTGAACCTGGTTGTTGCAGTCTTCAGGCTCCTGTACCTTCTACCTGAAGGTAGCAGGGAGATGAGTGTGTGGCCAGGATGATGTGGGTCTTTGATGATACTGCCAGCCTTTTTGAGGCAGATTCACAACCCTCTGATTTAAGAAATTCCTTTGCATCTACTGAGTCTTGCTGCTTCCCAGGCTGCATCTCGGCCACAGCCCTTAACACCCAGTCAACTGGGTTCACCTGCCCTTCCTCCTCTTTAACCATCCTCACCACTCGTACACCAGACCTCTCTCCTCTGAGCCCTCCTCCTCCTTCTATGATCCCTGCCCTGAACTTCCCTGCCTCTGTTCTCTCCTGACCTGGTGTCTGACCCCAGCCCAACCCATGCTAGTTTTCATCATCTCCTCTGACCTAGCCTTTTCCAATACTTAATGGTCTCTCCTCAGCAGAGGCTCTTCTTTGTACCCCAATATCCACACTTGTAAATACATCACCATCCCCATTCTTTCATTATTACTCAGTCTAAATCCTAGCACTGCCTGTGACAGCTCTTCACGATTAGGACTTTTGCAATTCTAGGAATCGTCTCACCCCACCTTCTGAAGGGCAATTAAGGTGTTTTTCAAATGGCTGACCTTATCGGTACAATTAACATCAACACATAATGATGTAATCCAACAAAATGTCATAGCAAAAAGCTTGAAAAAGTCTATCACACCATGTACTTGTTAATGGACTGATATATTATGTAACATTAGTAATATATTTTGTCCAGGTGGAAATGCACAGATGGGTGCTTTTCTTCATTTGCAATTGAAGTGTAAATTCAGAATTTACTGACTGACATGAAATTTTAACGTCAGGTTATGCAAACTGATTGTAGGTTGGTGGGTACATATAGCCAATCTATGGGATTCACTAACCTGTCTTACTTTGGTAAGTTGGGGGAGTCCAGAACCAGGGGCCATAGTTTAAGAATAAGGGGCAAGCCATTTAGAACGGAGATGAGGAAGAACTTTTCCACACAGAGTGTTGTGAATCTGTGGAATTCTCTGCCTCAGAAGGCAGTGGAGGCCAATTCTCTGGATGCTTTCAAGATCGAGTTAGATAGAGCTCTTAAAGATAGTGGAGTCAAAGGATATGGGGAGAAGGCAGGAACTGATTGTAGATGATCAGCCATGATCACAATGAATGGCGGTGCTGGCTCGAAGGGCCGAATGGCCTCCTCCTGCACCAATTATCTATTGTCTATTGTTGGCAGGTTTGATAGTTAAACTGATTGGATCTGACATATTGCTGTGTCGTGTTTCAGGAAATATGCATTCTCGCCTCAAAATGGTGGAAGGCCATCAGCAACTAAGGTAATGGTTGTTGTAACTGATGGTGAATCTCATGACAGTGCCAGATTACCGGAAGTGATAGTTCAGTGTGAAGATGATCGAATAACCAGATTTGGGATTGCTGTAAGTGAATGCAAACTTTATTTTGTCCCACATCCTATATTCACAGACTAACAGAAGTTGTAAAGTATTTATTTTTATACAAGGGAATCTGCATTATTTCTTGCATTAGAATCTCCAAGAAGAAATAATTGTTCAATTGATAGAAATCCTTTGTTAAGTTGCTGCAGGGTGTTGTAATGATTTTTCTTCACAGTAGGACTGCAGTGAATGTTTGTGCACAAGCACTGAAGGTGTTTACAAAAATAATGGTCTTTCCAAGAAAGTTGAGCCTTTCTGATGCGATATTCATTTTGCCTGTGATAATGTGAGATATTGCACTCTGATTTCCCCATGGGCATATTCATCAGCTTTACCAATTTTCCACTCATTATAAAGATGACACTGCATGGACAAATTGCTTCAAAAACTAAGGGTAACAGTACCATTTAACACAGGTATCCCATTATTAACCATGGAAACACCCCAAGAGTTGTCTTGATGTATTTCCGGCAGCAGATGAATCATATTTTCTGTTTCTCAGTAAAGATTCAGGGCTGGAAGAACAACTAGAGACATAATATTCTCCATGTGTCAGTTTCAAGAAAGATGTAGAAAGATAAACTAAACTAAACTAAACCTACCAAGCTGTAAGTCTTTAGAATGTGGGAGGGGAAACTGAGGGATCTAGAGAAAACCATTGCAAACACATAGAGAATGTGTGAACTTCACACAGACATGTCTGAAATGTCAAGACTGCAATATGCCACTTGGAGTCATGAAGCAGTAGCTCTACTTGCTCCAAACAATGTGCTGCTATACAAGGAATTACTAGGGGAACAAGCATGACAGGAGGCTATAATCTTTGCAAGATGCATGCAAGTGTGGCAAAAGGCCATTTGCAATGGATACTGACTATTTATATATCCTGAAAATGATTGGAACATGTTGTGTCATTTTTAAAAACAGGGCACCAAAGCTTTAAACAGGAATTGGCTGCAGTATATTGAAGAGAATGAAGCCCAAATGCAGCATTTAATGTCTGAACTATCCAAATATGACACATTCACTTGCAAACTGCTGTAGATATGGCAATGTTGGATTTAGCCATTAAGTTACGATACATTCAAAGCAAACTCCAAGCCATCACGATCCATTGACAAGGGATGTCAACAAAAATACAGCAAATGTTTATGCACCGTACAACAAAACATTTTTTAATTATATTTCTGAAACACTGCACTATTTCAAAGTTTAGTACAGAAATTAGCGTTGACTGAGGTGGCAGACAAATGTTAAGAAGTATTTGCTGGGACATTTATATTTACATTCATTACGTGTAAAATCTAAATGTAATTAAAACAGTTGATAAAAAAATGTAATCTATTTTGATGATTGTTTTACATTCCATAGGTTCTTGGTTACTACAACAGACAAGGGATAAACCCAGACAAGCTAATCAAAGAAATTAAGTCCATTGCAAGTACTCCAAAAGCAAAGCATTTTTTCAATGTATCCTCAGAAGATGCCTTGATAGAAATAGCTAGTGCCCTCAAAGAACGAATCTTTAGTATCGAAGGTAAATTGTTCTTTATACTTTCCTCCATTTTGCGTTCTTGTCAATTTCAGATTGGGAAATTTCAATTGTGATCTATTTCAGTGCAGCACCAAATGCAGATTCAAACTGTACGTAGAATGCTAAGGCAACAGTGAAAGTACACCACAGGTTCATTAATTTGGAGCTATATACATTCTTTCATACATGAAAGAAGAAAGAAAAAGTAAGCTCTTTACATTAGAGTAGGAAACATTACAGAGGAATTTGATTACTTTAGAGTAGGAAACATTACAGAGGAATTTGATTTAGGTATTTAAAATTATGAATGATGGGGCAGAGGAAATCACAATAAGGTGTTCCCTCATGCCCCTGTCCCACTTAAGAAACCTGAACGGAAACTTCTGAAGACTTTGCGCCCCACCTAAGGTTTCCGTGCGGTTCCCAGAGGTTGCAGGTGGTTGCCGGAGGTTGCAGGTAGTGGAAGCATGTAGGGAGACTGACAAAAACATCCAGGAACCTCTGGGAACCGCACGGAAACCTTGGGTGGGGCGCAAAGTCTCCAGAGGTTTCCGTTCAGGTTTCCTAAGTGGGACAGGGGCATTATGCACAGCAGTGACATGGGAACTAGTTATTCTCTCATGGGCCCACCACTGCAAATTTCAGGTGCTATGAAAGTGGGCTGCCCAAAATCCAGTTGCAGGTGAGAAGTTCAGCAGTTATAAATCCCGTCGAGGTCTGGGGATGAGATAAATGGAAAGAGCATAAAGGGTGGTGTTGGCAAGCAGGGTCAGTAGTTGTTGGTGGAGAGGTGACGGTGATAAACATGTGGCCTAGGAATTTTGGGGAAATGGATCAAGTAAGTTTCCAGGATGCAGAGTTAGAGATTAGAGCCTCAAGATTTCAGGGGTTCAATGTCAAGGTTATTGCCACATGTACCAATTAAGGGACAGTGCAATTTGAATTACCTCTGGTGTAAACCTGGGAAGGGGCAGGTTATATGCATCAATAAACTGGAAAATAAAAGTTGGGCCTTGTTCGAAAAGCAGACAGAGAATGGTGGATGTGGGAGGGGGGTTGATGGTATTTAGTGGCAATGGAAGTGTGGAGCATTAAGAATGATAGAAAAGTGTGAGGTTCTAACCCAGTGCCATACTGTGAAAATATAAATGTCACAGAAATGTTAGAAAGTGGATTCTCTCCTTGCTTTAATTACACTTCCAATACTGAAAAAATTAGATATGCATTGGATGTAGAAATTGCATTAGACATACAAGTCTGACTAACTGTCCAGATGAATTTCTAGAGGGATGTGACACAGGCCATAAATGTTAGTCATGCAGTTAGTAAATTTAAGTCACATGGTTAAAATAAAAGCACCATAAAATCTAATATTTAGGTAACATTAATGTTAAGGGGGCATAAGTATTCTTATAAAGGAAGTTAAATTAAGGCGTATGGAAAATATTTTCTGGATTGTGAGGCAGTGTAAGCTTCAAGAGTTGTTGACTAAAAGAAAGATTATATCCACATTTATGTACAGGTGTGATATCCAGTTAAGAATAAACATGTTCAACATGGATGTTTAAGGATTAGAATTGGCGTGATGCCAAAGGTGTGAAATCCAGCTAAAGTTAAAAAGGTTCAGCGTGGATACTTAAGGATTAAAATTCTGCAGGAAGATTGGTTGATCTGTTTCTGCCCCTCAATTCTGAATTGCACAAATAATGTTACAAAGTAATATACTGTAATCAGATCTCCTACACAGTGCTGAAGCTTATAAAAATGAGAGGGGTGGTCATCACATCAGGGACTTTAAACTTGAGTAGCTGCTGTGTTTGTTTCACCAATTTCATTGTTATTTGCTGTGTTTTCCAATCACGGCTTGCTCGGAGTTTTTGAATCTGCCTGCTTCCTGACCAGATTCTGCATTAAGATCATGTAACTGGTCTGTATGCAGAAGCAGTGGCTCATGCCACCATGCCTGTGACCACCTTAACTTAGACCATGGTTCCAATATTAGTGTACAAGGAACACCAGATACTTGACCAGGTTGACCATACTTGATAACATATGTGGCATATAACCTACATGATGTTTCTATGAATACAGTGATTAAAAGTCTTATATCTTACCGTTTTTAATCCACCAGGGACCAGCAATAAGAATGAAGATACCTTCCTGTTGGAAATGGCACAGGTTGGATTCAGTGCACACATTGTACCTAGCAAGGTGCGAACATATTCTATGATTTTTAAGTTGTTGTTAATGATTATTACGGTGAAGAAGTGTTTGTTTACATTCCATGACATCAAGTCAAGTCAAGTCAAGTTTATTTGTCACATACACATACGAGATGTGCAGTGAAATGAAAGTGGCAATGCTCGCGGACTTTTGTGCAAAAGACAAACAACAAAACAACCAAACAAATTATAAACACAATCATAACACACATATTCTCTTACATAATAAATAATAGAAGGAAAAACGTTCTGTAGAGTTAGTCCCTGGTGAGATAGGCGTTTACAGTCCGTATTGCCTCTGGGAAGAAACTCCTTCTCAACCTCTCCGTTCTCACTGCATGGCAACGGAGGCGTTTGCCTGACCGTAGCGGCTGGAACAGTCCGTTGCAGGGGTGGAAGAGGTCTCTCGTGATTTTGTTTGTTCTGGAGTTGCACCTCCTGTTGTATAGTTCCTGCAGGGGGGTGAGTGAAGTTCCCATAGTGCGTTCGGCCGAACGCACTACTCTCTGCAGAGCCTTCTTGTCCTTGGCAGAGCAATTCCCAAACCAGATGGTAATGTTCCCAGACAAGATGCTTTCCACCGCCGCTGCGTAGAAGCACTGTAGGATCCTCGGAGACACTCTGAATTTCCTCAATTGCCTGAGGTGGTAAAGGCGCTGCCTTGCCTTACTCACCAGTGCTGAGGCGTGTGATGACCATGTCATATCCTCAGAGATGTGGACTCCCAGATATTTAAAAAAGTTCACCCTATCCACAGGATCCCCATTTATACTCAATGGAGTGTACGTCCTCGGATGATGTGCCCTCCTAAAGTCCATGATCAGCTCCTTCGTTTTTTTGATGTTCAAGAGGAGGCTGTTCTCCTGGCACCAGAGTGCTAGATCAGCCACCTCCTCCCGGTAGGCCTTCTCATCATTGTTTGAGATCAGGCCCACCACCACAGTGTCATCAGCAAACTTAATTATTGAATTGGAGCTGAACCTAGCCACACAGTCATGTGTGTACAGGGAGTACAATAGGGGGCTGAGGACGCAACCCTGGGGTGATCCTGTGCTCAGGGTGAGGGACTTCGATGTATTCCTTCCCATCTTGACTACCTGGGGCCTGGCGGTGAGAAAGTCCAGGACCCAGGCACACAGGGAGGTGTTGAGCCCCAATTCCAGCAGCTTCCCGGCCAGTCTGGTGGGGACTATCGTGTTGAAGGCTGAACTGTAGTCTATGAACAGCATCCTCACGTAGCCCCCCTTCTGGCTGTCCAGATGGGAGAGAGCGGTGTGCAAGACCTGGGAGAGTCTGCCAAGGGCAAGAAGGCTCTGCCAAGGACAAGAAGGCTCTGCAGAGAGTAGTGCGTTCGGCCGAACATCCGGAGCATAAAAGCCATTTTTGAAATATATTTCTGCAATACCTTCTATAGTATTGGTCAGTTTCTTCACGTGGTTCTATAAATTTCCAAAAGTACAGTAAAAGCAACAAAAATGTTTAACAATATTGGAGTGATTGAGAAGTGCAGGAATCCTTCATTTTGGACCTGTCTTAACTCTGAAAACACAATTAAAGTGTTCTTATGTAATTCAACAAATAAATATTCAAACATTTCAATCCAGTTTGGCTCAGATCTACAAATCCAACTCCCAAAGGTTAAACCAAGGTTTGAGAAAATAATGGAGCAATTGGGGTTTGCCTTTAAATTTGAGTCAGAGGAAACTTTAGTCTGAAATAGATGTCCTGGAGATGATCAACACTATTTCTGGGGCCCTAAAGTGAGGTGAAGTTCCATTTTTTCATCTGCAAAATCCCTCAAACATTTAAAAAAAAACATAGATATAGAACATAGAAAAGTCCGGCATAGGAGCAGGCCCATCAGTCCTTAAAGTCCATGTCAAACATGACGACAAGTTAACTAATCTCCTCTGCCAGCATGGGATGCATATCCTTCCATTCCCTGCTTATACAGTACATGTGCCTATCTATCTGCCTCCACCCCCACCTCTGGCAGCTCATTCCAGGCACATTCTAAAAAAAATCTCCAACATCTCCTTTAAACTTGGCCCCTGGCACCTTAAAGCTATGCCCTCTAGTCTTTGACATGTCCATTCTGGGAAGAAGGTTCTGTCTGTCTAACCTATCTAAACATCTCATTTTTTAATGTAATTCTATCAAGTCTCCCCTCAGTCTCTGACGCTCCAGAGAAAGCAATCCAGCATTGTCCAATCTCTCCTTATAGCTAATATTCTCTATTCCAGGCAACTATAAAAATCCTTTTGAAAAATATGATGATGATATAATGCCATACTGTAATCAATTCATCAAGTGTATTTTCATCACAGTGTAACTCTTTGAAGATAAACATTCATTTTGCAGGGCGTAATGATATTGGGAGCAGTAGGAGCTTATGATTGGTCAGGCACAACTGTACATCAATCTTCTGTCAAGACGACTATATTTTCCAAGAAAGTCTTTCAAGACATTCTGCAAGATAGAAATGACAGTTCATACTTAGGTAAGCATCAATTTAGTACCAAGTACGTTGAACTGGTATTGTATTTAGCTTCTGATTTATTAATTTACCTTTAAGTTTGAATTTCGTTTATTGTCACGTGTACCGAGGTACAGTGAAAAGCTTTTGTTGCATGCTATATAGTCAATGAAAAGACAATCCATGATTACAATCAAGCCGTCCGCAGTGTACAGATAGTTTAGTGCAAGATAGAGCCAGTAAAGTCCGATCAAAGATAGTCCGAGAGTCTCCAATTATAAAATTAATGTAAGCAAGATTTAATGTAAACAAGAAGATAGGTGAGATTTTTAAGATGTTATAGAGCAAACACAATTTGCAATCCAGCCAAAACGCACAGCCTGTGATTAACAGAACAATACTGATCACAACGCTATATCAAGTAGCAGTGGATTCCACATTAATATTTGCAAAATCCCAAGCATGGAGTTTGTAATCTCTGCTGAACTGCCATGCAATGTTGCTCACTGGGGAGAAAAAGATAGAGGAGGTAAGACATTTCTGTACATTTTATAATGCGCCTTCCATTAGTGTTGGAGCAGCACAGTGGTGCGGCAGTAGAATTGCTGCCTTAAGGGCCTATCCCACTTGGGCGTTATTTGCGCATCACGCAGATGGCGTGCGAAGATTTTGTACATCCGAAAATCCTGGGACGTCACGCACAACCACGCATCACTGCCTACATCACCATGCGCGTGTAATGCGCACCATGCAAACTTAATGCACACCACGCGCACATCACGTGCACGTCACATGTGTCGCGCGTCGTGACGCGTAAATGATGTCGCGTAAATAACGTGCAAATGTCGCCCAAGTGGGACAGGCCCTTTACAGCGCAAGAGAACCAGGTTCAATCCTGACTACGGGTGCTGTCTGTACAGAATTTGTATGTTCTCCCCGTGACCTACTGGGGTTTTCTCCGGGTGCTCCGGTTTCCTCCAACACTCCAAAGACATACTTTGGTAAAAAATTGAAAAATTGCCCTAGTGTATAGGATGATGTTATTGTGTGGGGATCACTTGCCGGTATGGATATGGTAGGTCAAAGGGCCTCTTACCACGCTGTATCTCTAAACTAAACTAAAAGCTTGATTTAAGAGAATATTTTGTTTGTCACAGGTAATGTTTCAAAGTACAAAGAAGGAGAGGGAAGATCAGCATCATTTCACACTTTTATTCCTTTATATTACCCACCACCTTCCAGGATTACTGCTCCTATAAAGTCAGGTCTTGTGTTGAGTGATCTTGCTCGACAAGATGTGGATCAAGCAAACCCCACTGGTTCCTTCCTCTCCCCCCAGCTTGTTGAGGTGTTGTTATTTTGCAAGTTCATGGGAGAATCAAGCCTTTGGCTCTGCTTCCCGAGACCCTCTCATAAGATAGGACCAGGAAACGATGCACAGCAAATATCGGAGGACTAAATGTTTAATTTCCCTTTCCTTGCAGAGATGAGAGTTCACTATTGAATCTTAAGGCCAACTATAAGGTATAATCCATAGGATTGGAATATTTCACTGCTTTCAAAGTCAAGTCTGCAGATGTTGTTCTTAAAGTGATAGTAGAATTAGACCATTTGGCCCATCAAGTCTAGTCCGCCATTTAATCATGGCAGATCTATCTCTCCCTCCTAACCCCATTCTCCTGCCTTCTCCCCATAATCCTTGACACCCATACTAAACAAGAATCTATCTATCTCTGCCTTAGAAATATCCATTGACAGCATCCACAGCTTCTTTGGCAATGTATTCCACAGATACCCCACCCCATGATTAAAGAAATTCTTCCTCATCTCTTTGCTAAAGGAACTTCCTTTAATTCTGAGGCTATGGCCTCGGGTCCTAGACCCTCCCAATAGCGGAAACATCCTCTCCACATCCACTCTATCCAGGCTTTTCACTATTCATTAAGTTTCAATGAGACCCCACACCCCCTCATCCTTCTAAACCCCAGCAAGTAAAGGTCCAGTTTTGTCAAATGATCATCGTATGTTAACCCACTCATTCCTGGGTAATTCCATGCCTCCATGCAGTGCTTTTTAGTATACATAATGGTGCCAATATGTACTATGATTAAACATGTGGAAAACAAAATAATGACAATTGACTTTTTAGAGGTGCCAGTGCCTTCTGTTGTGATTTTTTTTAAAGCACTGCCTTTAGTAAGGTCCTGCTAAGACAGAACATCCAGTTGGAAGAATAGTCAAAATCTGCGGCCATGCTTGAGTTCTGTTCAAGGCACAGCAAACATGCTTGCGTTACTCTCATTCCCACTAGTGCCAAACAGGCTGAAAAGGAAGCAATCCAAGTACATATCAAACCTATTGTGTGCAATTTGGTCTCCTAATTTGAGGAAGGATATTATTGCTATTGAGGGAGTGCAGCGTAGGTTCACCAGGTTAATTACCGGGATGGCAGGACTGACATATGATGATGGAATGGGTCGACTGGGCTTGTATTTATTTGAATTTAGAAGGATTAGCGGGAATTTTATCGAGACACATAACCTTTTTAAAGGATGGGACAGGCTAGATGCTGGAAAAATGTTCCCGATGTTGGGTGAGTCCAGAACATGGGGGTCACAGTTTAAGAATATGGGGTAGGCCATTTAGGCCTGAGATGAGGAAAAACTTCTTCACCAAGAGAGTTGTGAATCTGTGGCATTCTCTCCCACGGAAGGCAGTGGAGGCCAATTCACTAGATGCCTCAACTACCCTTTCAAGAGTTCCACAGTTAGATGTTAAGTTCTTTCTCATCTCTCTTAAGCTGGGACCCCTTGTCCTGGACTTCCCTCGGGAACAAAAGAAATCACTTCTTCACCAAGAGGGTGAATCTGTGGCATTCTCTCCCACAGAAGGCAGCGGAGGCCACTTCACTAGATGTTTTCAAGAGAGAGTTAGATTTAGCTCTTAGGGCTAAAGAAATCAAGGGGTATGGGGGAAAAAGCAGGAACGGGGTACTGATTTTAGATGATCAACCATGATCTTATCGAATGGAGGTGCTGGCTCAAAGGGCCAAATGGCCTACTCTTGCACCTATTTTTCTATGTTTCTATTCAAGTGAGGCTCCATTTCGTTATAAGGCAAATCTAGGATATAGGTTTCATAGGAATCTGACTGAAGAAGGGTCCTGACCCCCAAACATCACCTATTCATGTTCTCCAGAGATGCTGCTCGACCTGCTGAGTTACTTCAACACTTTGTGTAAACCAGCATCTGCTGTTCCTTGTTTCCACTATAGGTATTGCAATGTTGAATATGTTGACCAAATAAAACTCAAGCAGTTATAGTACATATATGTTATTTAGAAAACCAATGCTGATGTTTTAATATCACCTCCATTGATGTAATATTTGTACTTTTCATTCCAGGCTATTCTGTGACATCAATGGCTACACAAGATTCCGTGCTCTATGTTGCTGGAGCCCCACGCTTCCAACACACGGGCCAGATCATCATTTATGCAGTTGGATTAAATGATCAAGTGCTGATTAAACAGACACAAAAAGGAGAACAGGTATGTACCTTACTAACCCGTCTTTTGCTTTTAGATTCTAATTGTTCTGGTATGCAATTCCATTACTTATTTTGTTGGAGAAAATTAAAGGACGTTCTTTTAGGAAGGAGATGAGGAGAAATGTCTTTAGTCAGAGGGTGGTGAATCTGTGGAATTCTTTACTGTGGAGGCCAAGTCAATGGATATTTTTAAGGCAGAGTTAGATAAATTCTTGACTAGTACAGGTGTCAGAGTTTATGGGGAGAAGACAGGAGAATGTGGTTAGGTGGGAGAGATAATCAGCCATGATTGAATGGCAGAGTAGACTTGATGGGCCGAATAGCCTAATTCTTTCCTATCCCTTATGACCTAATAAAAATATGGTATTGCATCATAACAGAATCTGTTTTTGAGGGGTTATCTCTTTATTAGCGACCAATAATTTTGTATTCAAATTGCTGTGAAAATTATAATAATCCATGTTTATCACCAAATTACATTTATATCCCAAGGCCCTACTGACATATCATAGTCACATTTAACAGTGAAAATGGTTGTCAAAAATTACAGCAGGACTTTGATCGGCTGGGCACATTAGCTGAGGAATGGCTAGTGGAGTAAATGCAGATTAGTGTAACGCATTACAATTTGGGAGGTCAAACCAGGCCAGGGCCTTCACAGTGAATGATAGGGCCCTGGGGATTGTTGTCGAGCAGAGAGAACAAGGAGTACAGGTACATAGTTCCCTGAAAGTGGCGTCACAGTAGATAGGGTGGTAAAGAATGCTCTTGGTACATTGGCTTTCATCATTCAGAGTGTTGAGTACAGAAGATGGGATGTTATGTTACAATTGTACAAGACATTAGTGAGTCGACATTTGGAGTACTGTGTTCATTTTTGATTGCACTATTATAGGAATAATGCCATTAACATGGAAAAAGTGCTGAGGGGCTTGAGCTGTATGGAAAGGTGTGCAGTCTATGAGTTCATTCCTTGGAGCACAGGAGAAGGGGTGATCTCCTGTAAGGTATAGATAGTGTGAATGCACAGTCTTTTACCCGGGATAGTACAATTAAGAACCAGAGGGCATAGGTTTCTGAGAAGGGAAAGAACTATATGAACCCGAGGGGCAACATTTTCACTCGGAAGGTGGTTGGCATATGGATCAAGCTGACAGAAGAGGTAGTTAAGGCAGGCACTATAACAGCATTTAAACAGACTTGGAAGGTATGTGGGAAAGAACTGCAGATGCCCTGTTTAAACCAAAGATAACCAGAAAATGCTGGAGTAACTCGGGACAGGCAGCATCTCTGGATTGAAGAGATGGGTAAAGGTACCTGGCTCGGAAAGTTTCAGAGAAATAATGGCCAAACGTGGGCAAATGGGACTCACTTAGATGGGGCACTGTGGTCTGCATGGATGAGTTGGGTTGAAGGGCCTGTTTCTGTGCAGTGTAACTCTATAACTGTACAGTGGAACACTTGCCTGTCCCATCCATTACTTAAGTTGTTCCCGTGATTGAAATATCGGAGGCAAGGTATTATCTATATATGCCTAAAGAGTGGTTGAAAAGCAGTTTTTGTTAACTTTATGTAGACCATTTGCCCTCTTTGACAATAAAGGCAGAACATTCCTCATGCCTCCACAAATATTACTATACAAGTAGGAAACAAGCAAAGTCATATCATGGAAACTTGAAGTCTTAGAGCAGCAAAGGAAGACCAATGTCCTTTGGTCTTTTTACCACCACTCATCTGTGCATGCTGCAAGTCAGATGCGAATATAGGATAACGCATAAATTATTGCCACTGCACTGAGGAGAGAATACAAGATTTCATTGCAAAGGAGGAAAAATAGGGCAAGTGAATAGTTGGGATCTTATATCATGAAGATCAAATATTTAACCTGTAATTCTATAATTGAAATGTTTTAATAAATGTTATGTTTTCATCATTTGTTTTGCAGCTTGGTTCATATTTTGGCAGTGTGCTTTGCTCTGTAGATGTTAACCGCGACTCACTGACAGATGTACTGTTAGTTGGGTCACCCATGTATATGGGTTCACACAAAAATGAGGAAGGAAGAGTGTACATGTTTTCTCTCAATGAGGTAAAATATCTTTTCACTCAATGTGATATCTACTTGACCATTTGAATGGTAGTTTCACAGTGGCAACACCAACAAAATCAAATTTATCCTAATTAGGTACTCATTAGGTTAGTAATACTAAATATCTCCCTAAACCTTGCACACATATATTCCATTTAAGCTTCCATGCACACAACAACTAACTTGCACTAAAGAATGCTCAGGGTATTTCAGTTCAATAAATTTTATTTTCTGTCACTCAGAAGCAGTGGATATACTATTAATTGAAAGTACTTAATTGGATCTTAATTGTGATTCCCAACAACCCTCACCAACCTCTATAGATACGCCGTGGAAAGCATTTTATTGGGGTGTGACATAGCATGGTTTGGAAACTGCTCCATCCAAGACCACAAGAAATTGCAGTTGTAGACAAAGCCCAGGTCATCACACAAACCAACTCCCTTCCATTGACTCCATCTACACTTCATGCTGCCTCGGCCAGCATTATCAAGAACCAGTCTCACCCTTGTCACTCCCTCTTCTCCCCTCTCCTATCAGGCAAGAGGTACAGAAGTTTGAAAACACATACCTCCAGTTTCCGGGACAGGCAGCTGAACAGTCCTATCACCATCTAGAGAGTGGTCCGATCTCATTAAAGACCTAACTATCTTTAATCGGACTTTACGGGATTTTATCTTACACCAAACATTATACCCTTCATCCTGTATCTGTACACTGCGGACAGCTTGATTGTAATCCAGTCTTTTCACTGACTGGATAGCATTGCAACAAAAAGAGGTTCACATGACATTAATAAACTAAACTACAGGGCCAAGAGTAAACAGCAGTGGCTCAAACTGGAACGTAAAGTCTGTTAAATGATATTTACATTGCCATGAAAAACAATTCACTGCACAACTTCTTAAACCAAAGAAATTAAATGGCCAGTGATTCATTCTAATATAGTATGTTATTTATTTGTGAGTTGCATTAATATCAATCCGGCCTAAAATACGAATTTGTAATTCAGCATGGAAATCTGGAAAAGAAAGGCATGTTGGAAGGACCAACCAATGGAAGGAACAATCGCTTTGGATCTGCCATTGCTGCCATCACTGACATCAATCTGGATGGTTACAATGACGTGGCAGTGGGAGCACCTGTCGAAGATGAAAACCATGGAGTAGTTTACATTTATAATGGTCATCAAAAATCAATCCAACCAAAACATACGCAAGTATGATATTTCTGATATTTCTGAAGGGGTTGCATGTTAAACATTCCAGAATTAACATTTTGTTTCAGTAAATAATTTGCTGCCATCCTTGCTTGTGTCATTTTCCATAAATTGGTTCATTCCTAAGAGATTTTCCGAAGTACTTTGCACCCTAGGAAGAATTTCACATTTATTTTTTTAGAATTGTTGTTGGTGTAATGTAAAAAATACACTGGATAATTTATATGCAACAGTGTGCCAGGAACAGTAATGCAGTAATAACAAGATAATCTATTTTTTACATATAAATGTTGACCAGGATGCTTCGCAGATATCTCATGCTATCTCATCCAAAAAACCCTGTGGTATTAAATATGATCTGTATTAACTGTTAGATGTAACAGTTAGATGTAATAAGTAAGTTAGATGTGGTAAATTAGCCATTATGGCAATCTTTTCTCTGGTTTAGAAAGACTAACATGACACCCAAATCCAATACAGGAACTTTCAAAGTACAATCATGGTATAAATCTAGAAAGTGTCCGCGTTTTTATTATTTTTTGTCTGTGTTTTAATGTAGTTTTTTTGTTATTTTATGTTGGGGTGTGTGTGTTGGGGGGCGGGGGTGGGGTGGGAGGGGGAAACTTTTGAATCTCTCCCTGCACTGGAGACCCGACCTTTTCTCGTGGGTCTCAGTTGTCGTTACGAGGAGCGGCCTCCAACAGGAAGAAGCCGGGGACTCTGGTGCCGACTCACCGTTGCGGATGGCCGAGACCGGAGCGGGTGGAGCGGTGGAGGAGGAGGCTTGCCGCTGCTGCTGCTCTGCTGCTGCTTGCTGATGAAAGCTACTGCGGGTCTGCGGACGGCGGCAAGCCCGCGGCTGACCGCTTTTTTCGGGGCTCCTGCAACGGCGACTTCTCCCGCCCGAGTTGTGGGGTCGAAGAGCTCCTGGAGCGGGGCCTAGCACCACTGCCCCGCGCGGCTTGGAATGGCCGCGGGACTCTGCGAGCGCACACCGGGGTCTTTAACACCAAGACCCGGTGTGCGACCTCGCACCACCCGGCGTGGCTTTGATGGCCGCGGGACAATCGCCATCGCCAGCCAGGGGCTTTGACTTTGACATCTGAGGCGTGGGGGGGGGGGGGGGGGGAGTGCAGTGGAGAGATACGTTTTTTTGGCCTTCCATCACAGCTATGTGATGGATGTTTATGTAAAATGTAATTATGTTGTGTCTGGGGTCTATTTGTGTGTAATGTATGGCTGCAGAAATGGCATTTCATTTGGACCTCCAGGGGTCCAAATGACAATTAAATAGACTATTGACTATTGACTATTGATTTAGTTGTGCACAATGAGAACCCATTTTGAACAGCTAATCTGTTTCAGTGATTTTGACTGAAGAATAAATATTGGTCTGATATGTAATCATTTCTTTGGGCTTTGAAATATGGCCATGACATTTGGTACACACATCTGAAAAAGGAGAATGGGCTTTGGTTTTAGCAGATATCTAATATTGCCTCTTTTGACAGTTATGCGCCTCATCAGTACCACAGTGAAAGTTCCCTCTTCTCTGGAATGGGACCTCTGGACACATCCTTATTAATCAGTAGTGAGTTAACCGCCAACAGAACCACAGCTGACATTAAATTCTACCAAAGACTCTCGTTGAAGTCTCATAGTAGAGATGAGGGTGCAAAATTCCAATTGTATTCTGGTGCCTTCAAGGTATTATCACAATGGAGCAGCGGTAGAGTTGCTGCCTTACAGCACCAGAGACCTGGGTTCAATCCTGACAATGGGGGCTGCCTTTACAGAGTTCGTACATTCTCCCCGTGACCGCATGGGTTTTCACCAGACGCTCCGGTTTCCTGCCACACTCCAAAGTTGTACACGTTTGTAGTGAAATTAGCTTCAGTAAAGATTGTGGATTGTTCCTGATGTGTAAGATAGTGCTAGTGTATGGGGATCACTAGTCACCGTTTTTAAAAACATTTAAAAAAAAAACATACATTACACATCTCCTTTGAATTAGATATTTGCATTGCATTCTGGCCAATATTTATACTTCAAAAATAGATTATCTTGTTATTACTCTTCTTGGCACACTGTTGCCTAGAAATTATCAAGTGTATTTTCCACATTATACCAACAACAATTCTTCTAGAAAAGTCGCACAAGTAAGTATTATTCATTATTAGAAACCTTTGAAAATGCAATCAATGCCCATGTGTAACTAGCTGGAGAATTAAATCAAAATGGGCACATTATTATACATTAGAATAAATCAACATTCTCAACTTATTTTGATATTTTCTAGAAAATACAAGCTTCAGCATTCAACTCACAATTGCAATATTTTGGGCTGTCCATCGATGGGCAGAAGGATTTGAATGGAGATTCTATCACAGATCTAACAGTTGGATCCATTGGGAATGTGGTGCAACTTTGGTAGGAGAAAATAATTCTATCTGCTTTCTGATATGTCCAGTTACTTTACATATTTTAGTCTGGGTCCTGTGGTGTGTTTTTTTTTAAATGTTTTCACTAGATCAAGGGGACCCGTTGGCTCCCATCCCCGCAATGCATGGTTGCAGGGGCGCTGCGGCATCACACACACACACACTAACCACCCCACACACACACACGGGAGGGGGGGGAGAGGAGAGGGAGGGGAAGAGGGGGGGTGGGGAGGGGGAGGAGGGGGGGGTGGGGAGAGGGGAGGGAGGGGGAGAGTGACCAGGGCTCTAAATTAGCGGTTGCCCGGGTGCCACTGACCACCCAAAGTGCCGCCGGCGAGTTATTTTGCCCGGCTTGGCAACTTGGTTTATACCGATGATAGACACAAAAAACTGTAGTAACTGCGCGGGTCAGGCAGCATCTCTGGAGAAAAGGAACGCGACGTTTTGTGTCGGCGACGGCTGTCGTGCGGGGCAAAGATACTAGGTGCGTGGTGACGAAGGGTCGGAGCGAATGACGGGCCCCGGACAGCGGCAGCAGCGGCCGCGATAGCGGCTCCATCACCCCCTCCTCCCGCACCCCGCCCGCCCTGATAAGGGCCGCTGTTTGTAAACCCGCTAACGGCGCTTTAAAAACAAACCCTCCCGCACACCGAGGCCTCCCTCCCCCGCCCTCCCTGCCTTGGCGTGCGGGGCTATAGGATCTTTGAGCTGCACTGCTCGGCCCCGCACCTTGCTGTTGGCTGGCGGAGGAGGAGTGAGGCGGTGGCGAGGAAATCCCAACGACCAAGGCAGCGAGGCATAGACATAAAAACTCTGGCTGCGCATTGAAAAGTCTGCGGGCAGGCCGCGAGGAGCAAAGACATTGTGACGTCAAGCAGCTCGCTTCAGATTCAAAGTTACACAAAATTGCTGGAGAAACTCAGGGGTGCAGCAGCATCTATGGAGCGAAGAAAATAGGCGACATTTCGGGCCGAAACAATTCTTCAGACTGATGGGGGGGTGGGAGGGGAGAAGGAAGGAAGGAAAAAGGGGAGGAGGAGGGAACAATCCTTGTTCAATACGTACCAGGGCCCCATCCCCGACCTCTACCTCCATTACATTGACGACTGCTTTGGGGCCACCTCCTGCACCTACACACAACTGACTGACTTCATCCACTTCAACACCAACTTCCATCCGGCACTCCAATACACCTGGACCATTTCCGACACTTCCCTACCATTCCTTGACCTCACCATCTCCATCGCAGGGGACTGACATCTGACCGACATACACTACAAACCAACTGACTCATATGGCTATCTGGATTACACGTCTTCCCACCCTGCCCCCTGTAAAGACTCCATCCCCTACTCCCAATTCTTCCGCCTACGTCGCATCTGTTCCCAGGATGAGACATTCCATACCAGGGCATCGGAAATGTCCTCGTTCTTCAGGGAACGGGGATTCCCCTCCGCCACCATAGATGAGGCTCGCACCAGAGTCTCATCCATACCCCGCAACACTGCTCTCTCTCCCCATCCCCGCACTCGCAACAAGGGCACAGTGCCCCTGGTCCTCACCTTTCACCCCACCAGCCGGCAAATACAACACATAATCCTCCGCCATTTCCGCCACCTCCAACGTGACCCCACCACTCGCCACATCTTCCCATCTCCCCCCATGTCTGCCTTCCGCAAAGACCGCTCCCTCCGCAACTCCCTTGTCAATTCTTCCCTTCCCACCCGTACCACCCCCCTCCCCGGGCACTTTCCATTGCAACCGCAAGAAATGCAACACCTGTCCCTTCACCTCCCCCCTCGACTCCATTCAAGGACCCAAGCAGTCGTTCCAGGTGCGACAAAGGTTCACCTGTATCTCCACCAACCTCATCTACTGCATCCGCTGCTCTAGATGTCAGCTGATTTACATCGGTGAGACTAAGCGGAGGGTGGGCGATCGTTTCGCCAAACACCTCCGCTCAGTCTGCAATAACCTACCTGAACTCAGCACTTCAACTCCACCTCCCATTCCCAATCCGACCTCTCTGTCCTGGGTCTCCTCCATTGCCAGAGTGAGCAACACCGGAAATTGGAGGAACAGCACCTCATATTCCGCCTGGGCAGCTTGCATCCTGATGGCATGAATGTTGAATTCTCCCAATTTTGCTAGCCCTTGCTGTCTCCTCCCCTTCCTTAGCCCTCGAGCTGTCTCCTCCCATCCCCCACCCTCGGGCTCCTCCTCCTCCCCTTTTTCCTTCCTTCTCCCCTCCCACCCCCCATCAGTCTGAAGAAGGGTTTCAGCCCGAAACGTTGCCTATTTTCTTCGCTCCATAGATGCTGCTGCACCCGCTGAGTTTCTCCAGAAATTTTGTGTACCTTCGATCTTTCTGCATCTGCAGTTCCTTCTTGACCACTTCAGATTCAGTTCGATTTTAATTTTAGTAAATAACTGGAATTAATTAACCACATTTTCAGAGGAACTGCAGATGCTGGTTTACAAAAAAAGACAATGTGCTAATATAACTCAGGGGGTCAGGCTGCATCTCTGGAGAACATGGATAGGACATTTCCGGTCAGACCCCTTCTTCAGATTGTTTGGGGGGTGGGGGATAAAAGCTAGAAGAGAGGAGGTCCCTGGAGAACATGGATAGTTGACATTTTGGGATATAATGCAAAAGTTTATTTTTCACTGATTTGGATATTCTCTGGGATAAAATGAGAACACAGGGATTTGATATGACAAATGTTATTAAAAGTATCGGGTCATATTAACAAAACAATATTTTTCATCTTAAAAAAAACTAGCAGCTGGAGATAATGGAATTTGAAGCAAAAAACAAACTGCTGGGACACTTCTTCAGAATCTGAAACGTTGTCCATCCATTTCCCTCCACAGATGCTGTCTGACCCGTTGAGTTCCTCCAGCAGTTTTTTTCTTTTTGCTCAAGATATCACCATCTGCCCGGTGTTTCCACATTAAAGATATTATTTTCACTATGACCCGCATGCTTTTTTTCCATAATTATTTAAAATATTATAAGAAAATATTTTTCCAAGAGGAGCTCAATTGTATTATCTCTGACTGAACCAGTTAAGCACTGAAGGACATAATGGCAGACTATGTCAGTAGTGAAATAAATCAATGACAATAGATGTCTGTAATCTTGAATCTAACTGTGGATATGCCTCCTTGAAATAGTATTAGTAAAAATCCCACCATGCTGACTTGATGAAGATGAAATCAGTCTTGATAATAATAATAATAATAATCTTATTTATATAGCACATTTTCAGTCAACTTGCATTGACCCCAAAGTGCTTCACATAATTACATTACATTTACACACAGGCAAAGGTGGGTGAAGTGTCTTGCCCCAAGGACACAACGACAGTATGCACTCCAAGCGGGATTTGAACCGGCTACCTTCCGGTCGCCAGCCAAACACTTAGCCCATTGCGCCATCTGTCGTCCCAGTTAAGATGAAGATGAAGATGAAATCAGAAACAAGTAGAAGTTATTGAATATTAGTTCAACAAGATTTCTGATTTCTGCAATGTGGAAAAAACAAAAGGATATATAGATTAAGTATCCCACTATATCACATACCATCCATGGTGCAGATGTCTACCACAACAGCTTTAATGACTGAGAAAGAAACATCACTGCTAGGGCCACATTTAGGTAAAGAGGAAGCACAATCTCACTATTTAAAGTAGTTAAAAATATTTCCTCAGCGGTGCCAATAACCAGAGAGCAAATGTGCAGATAGTTTTCAGATACAATATTGCGTCATCTTTCTGTCACTGTGCCTTGTGGTTGGATTAATTGATGGTTTGGATTAACTGATGAGTACATTCTATTCCCATGGTAGATGGACTACATCCTTGGGTATAAGGAAACCTGTCCTATAGGTGGATGTTTTTGATTTTATAATGTGCTAATTGCACTTGCTTTAATTTAATTTGTTCTTTTTTGTTCTAAAGCATATAATAACCGGGCTTTCATTCCATTTTAAGGTCACGAAACATTGCAAATGTAAGTGTTACAGTGATGTTTGACCCAACAAAAATCTCAATTTTGACCAAATCTTGTATAATCAATGGAAATAGTCAAACTTGTGACAAAATTAAAATATGCTTCCAAGCTTCAATTAAACCTGAAAAATCTGGATCATCAATAGGTAAGAATCATTGGTCTTGTTTTTATTTTAAAGATCAAACATTTCATGCAATGTGAAGATATGTGGTATTGTTTAATGTTACTAAACACCTTGAGAAACCAATTCATAATAAACTTGAATATCCATTAAAGGCAGCCCAATCATATCATAACTCAATTGACTTTCCACTATTTGACAAAATTAATCAATCTCCTTCCAGAAATATGAAACGAGTTGGGACAATCTTGACTGGATTTCATAGATTTATTTATTTTCAAAAAAATTATTTTGTTTAATCAAAAAATTCAGTTCAGCAAGAAATAATAAAGTTACTAGACTGTTGGACCCGTTGGGTGCCAGCATCACATGGGAGGGCTGGTCTCCCAGCGCAATATTCCACCTCTCCACCAATTCCAATATTGGTGGCCGGGGGGGGGGGAGGGGCTTTCTGGAGCGCCAGTATGGGTGTTGTGGGCTGAAGGGACTAGTTTCCAGAGGGCTATTATGGACATTGTGGATTCATGGGCTGGCAGCTCAGTCACTCAAGCATGTTGTGCTGACAGCTCACTCACTCACGGCTGGTGGGCTGGCTGTTGACTCGAGGCTATTCCTTGAAATTCCATTTCAAGCCGAGTGCAGGCCACCAAATTCAAGTGCAGTTTCATACCATTTCAAGCAGGGTGCAAGGCCACTAAAGACAGTGAGTCGTGACCTCTCCCTCCCCCATCTTGCAGAGACTGCGCCACGCCCACACTTCCGGGTTTTATAGTGCCTCCCCCCTCCCACCAGAAGGGGCGTGGCCATCATGAGTTGATTGACAGGAGAGAGAATCTCAACATTTTTTAAACACTAATTTATTTTTCATCGATGGGAAAAATCCTCGGCATCTGACGAGCGGAGGGTGACTGAGTAAGATGGCCAAAAATCACAGCCGTACGTGGTAGCGTTTTTTCTAAAATCTATATAAAGCGCAAACCGGAAGTAGTCAAGATTAGACATTTAATTATATAGAAGGCAAGGCAACTTTAATTAGGCAAGCCAGCTTTAGCATTTTCAAACCAAAGGCAAGGCAGCTTTAGCATTCTCAAACCAACTTTTCAACTAGGCAAGGCAACTTTAGCATTCTCAAACCAACTTTTCATCTAGGCAAGGCAACTTTAGAAAACATAGAAACATAGAAAATAGGTGCAAGATGAGGCCATTCGGCCCTTCGAGCCAGCACCACCATTCATTATGATCATGTCTGATCGCCCCCTAACAATAACCCGTGCCTGCCTTCTCCCCATATACCTTGACTCCATTAACCCCTAGAGCTCTATTTAACTCTCTCTTAAATCCATCCAGTGACGGCCTCCACTGCCCTCTGTGGCAGGGAATTCCATAAATTCACAACTTTCTGAGTGATGGCTTTTTCTCACCTTAGTCTTCAATTACCTCCCCTTTATTCAAAGACTGTGTCCCCTGGTTCTGGACTCGCCCAACATTGGGAACATTTGACCAGCATCTAGCTTGTCCAGTCATTTTATAATTTTATATGTTTCTATAAGATCTCCCCTCATCCTAAACTCCAGTGAATACAAGCCTAGTCATTTCAATCTTCCCTCATATGACAGTCCCGCCATCCCAGGTATCAATCTCGTGAACCGACACTGCACTGCCTCAATCACAAGGATGTCCTTCCTCAAATTAGGAGACCAAAACTGTACAAAATACGCCAGATGTAGTCTCACCAGAGCCCTATACGACTGCAGAAGAACCTCTTTACTCCTATACTGAAATCCTCTTGTTATGAAGGCCAACATTCCATTAGCTTTCTTTACTGCCTGCTGTACCTGTAAGCCAACTTTCAGTGACCGGTGAACAAGCATGCCCAGGTCTCGCTACACCTCCCCCTTACCTAACCTAACCCCATTGAGATAATAATCTGCCCCCTTGTTTTTGCAGACAAAGTGGATAACTTCACATGTATCTATATTATACTGCATCTGCCACGCATCTGCCCACTCACTCAACCTGTCCAGGTCACCCTGCAATCTCCTAACATCCTCTTCACAGTTCATACTGCCACCCAGCTTTGTGCTGTCCGCAAATTTGCTAGTGTTGCTCCTAATTCCCTCTTCCAAATCATTAATATATATGTTAAACAGTTACGGCCCCAACACCGAGCCTTGCGGCACTCCACTCGCCACTGCCTGCCATTCTGAAAAGGACCCGTTCACTCCTACTCTTTGCTTTCGGTCTACCAACCAATTTTCTACCCATGTTAACACCCTACCCCCAATACAATGTGCTCTAATTTTAGTCACCAGTGTCCCATGCGGGACCTTATCAAAAGCTTTCTGAAAGTCTAGATACATTACATCCACTGGCACCCGTTCATCCATTTTACTTGTCACATTCTCAAAAAATTCCAGAAGATTAGTCGAGCATGATTTCCCTTTCATAAATTCTTGTTGACTTAGACTAATCCTTTTACTGCTATCCAAATGCCCCATTATTACCTCTTTAATACTTGACTCCAGCATTTTTCCCACCACCGAAGTCAGGCTAACTAGTCTGTAATTCCCCATTTTCTCTCTCGCTCCTTTCTTGAAAAGTTGGATAACATTAGCTATCCTCCAATTCACAGGAACTGATCCTGAATCTATTGAACATTGGAAAATGATCACCAATGCATCCACTATTTCTAGAGCCACCTCCCCGAAGACCCTGGGAAGCAGACCATCAGGCCCAGGGGATTTATCATCCTTCAGTCCCATTAGCCTACCCAATACTATTTCTCGCCTAATGAAAATTTATTTCAGTTCCTCTACCCCCTTAGATCCTCTGTCCTCCAGTACATCTGGGAGATTGTTTGTGTCTTCCTTAGTGAAGACAGATCCGAAGTACCTATTCAACTCTTCTGCCATTTCCTTGTTGCCCATAATAATTTCACTCGTGTCTGCCTTCAAGGGACCTACATTTGACTTTGCTACTCTTTGTCCCTTAACATATCTAAAGAAGCTTTTACTATCCTTCTTTATATTCCTGGCCAGCTTCCCCTCGTACTTCATCTTTTCAGCCCGTATTGCCCGTTTTGTTTCCTTCTGTTGTCCAATGAAAGTTTCCCAATCCTCTGGCTTCCGGCTACTCTTTGCTGTGTTATACATCTTTTCTTTTAGTTTTATTCTATCCCTAACTTCTCTTGTCAGCCACAGTTGCCTCCTACTCCCCTTAGAATCTTTCTTCCCTTTTGGAATGAAATGATCCTGCGTCTTCCGGATTAATCCCAGAAATTCCTGCCATTGCTGTTCCACCATCATTCCTGCTAGGATCCCTTTCCAGTCTATATTGGCCAGCTCCCCTCTCATGCCTTCACAGTCCCCTTTGTTCAACTGCATCACTGACACTTCCGATTTAACGTTCTCCTTCTCAAATTGCGGATTAAAACTAATCATATTATGATCACTACCTCCAAGCGATTCTTTTACCTCGAGTTCTCTTATCATATCTGGTTCATTGGACAACACTAAATCCAGAATTGCCTTTTCTCTGGTCGGCTCCATTAAATCCTGCTCTAAGAATCCATCTTGGAGGTATTCCACAAACTCTGTTTCTTAGGGTCCTGAACCAACCTGATTTTCCCAGTCTACCAGCATATTGAAATCTCCCATCACCACAATGGCATTACCTTTGTTACATGCCAGTTTTAACTCCTGCTGCAACTTACACCCTACATCCAGGCTATTATTTGGGGGTCTGTAGATAACACCAATTAGTGTCTTTTTGCCTTTACAATTCCTCAACTCAATCCACTTTAGCATCCTCAAACCAACTTTTCAATTAGGCAAGGCAACTTTAGCATTCTCAAACCAACTTTTCAATTAGGCAAGGCAACTTTAGCATTCTCAAACCAACTTTTCAATTAGGCAAGGCAACTTTAGCATTCTCAAACCAACTTTTCAATTAGGCAAGGCAACTTTGGCATTCTCAAACCAACTTTTCAATTAGGCAAGGCAATGTTTGCATTCTCAAACCAAAAAACACTTTTGTATTTTCAAACCATAAAACACTTTTGTATTTTCAAACTACATTTTCAAACCACATTAAGGGCACTGACAGTTCAGTAAAACCACTCACAGTTTAGTAGACATGTGTTCAGAGTTATTCACAGCTCAGACTGAGAATTGTAACCTCTCGCTCCCCCATCTTGCAGAGAACTGAGGCACCTCCACACTTCCAGGTTTTATAGCCCCTCCGGATGGGGCATGGACTTCAGGAGGGAGAATCTCAACATTTTTTAAACACTAATAACTCTTTTATTTTTCATCGATGGGAAAAATCCTCTTGTCCTTCGCAGTGGAGCGGGACTCTGTGTAAGATGGCCAAAAATCACAGCTGTATGTGGCAGCGTTTTTTCTAAAATCAATATAGAGTGCAACAGGAAGTGGTCAAGATGAGACTTTTAGTAATATAGATAGTAGTTGGGTCGCAGCCACGAAAACAAACCCCAAAATAGTAATTAGGTTTAGAGTTGAAAATGTCTCCGGTTCGACAAAATTGACATTGCGAGCAAGTCTTACATATCCTAAGCCACACATACTTCAAGAGCCTGACCCACTTAGGCGATTTTTTAGGCGAGTGCAGGAGACTCTGCACTCACCACATGATCGCCACATGTTCGTGGCGAGTCTCCTTCATGGTCTTGAGGGGTTCCCGCATTCTGGGAACTAGTTGCGGCCTCAGTATGGTCGCTGCAAATTTTTCAACATGATTATCGATAATCATGTAGTTGTAGGTGCAGTTGTAGTGGGGTCGCCATGTAGTTGTAGGTAGTCGAGATAGTCATAGGTAGTTTTAGTTAATCGCCTTTGCTGACCGGTCATTTTCATTGGCTTATTGGGGAATAAAACGTAAGCAGGAGTAAGCAGGAATTTTCAGAACCAAGGATAACTGACCGGTAATGTTAAATGTCCGCCAAACTTCACAGCTGTGTATTTCTGGCTTATTAAAAGTTCTCTGGCTTCTTAGAACTGTCTCCACCTTCTCCCCCCTTCTCCCCTCTGCCCCTCCCCCTCTTTTAAAGGACTTACCGTACACTGTGCTAGCCGTCTTAATTACAACGCCAACCTTCCTGTTCATCGCGGTGTGTGTCTGTATCACCTTGGCTTTGCACCGTGTGGATTTCAGACAGGGCTCCCCCTGCTTTCCCTGGCCCCCGCCTTTGCAGTGTGTGTGTGTGTGTGTGTGTGTGTGTGTCTGTGTCGCCGTTGTGTGTGTGTGTGTGTGTGTGTGTGCCGGTGTGTGTGTGTGTCGCCAGTGTGTGCTGTGTGTGTGTGTAAGTGGGTGTGTGTGTGTGTGTGTGTGCCTCGTGATATGTCAAGGTGTGTGTGTGTGTGTGCCTGTGTGTGTGCAAAATTGTGTGATGGTGTGATGTTTTCTATATGACAGTCGCCGTTCCCAATGAATATCATTCAGGCGACTAAATATGAAATTATAAAGTATATAGTACAGTTTATAGAGAATATAATCACCTCAATGGGAAGATGTTTTACTAAACGCACATGGTTGGCCTTCAAGGATATTATGTTTCTGCCTAACAATTTTGCTAAAATTAGATTGATGGTAATGATATTTTCTATATAATGTGAACATTTCAATGAATATCATGAGGAATTAAATATGAAATTATAAAATATAGTACAGTTTATAGAGAATATAATCTTTCAATGGAAGATGTTTGATAAACCATTCGCTGATCATCCTAAATCAGTACCCCATTCCTGCTTTCTCCCCATATCCCGCTTCCGTTAACCCTAAGAGCTATATCTAACTCTCTCTTGAAAATATCCAGTGAATTGGCCTCCACTGCCTTCTGTGTCAGAGAATTCCACAGATTCACAACTCTGAGTGAAAAAGTTTTTCTCATCTCAGTCCTAAATGGCCTACCCCTTATTCTTAAATTGTGACCCCTGGTTCTGGACTCCCCCAACATCAGGAACATTTTTCCTGCAACTAACCTGTCCAATCCCTTAAGAATTTTATATGTTTCTATAAGAATCCCTCTCATCCTTCTAAATTCCAATGAATATAAGCCCAGTCGACCCATCCTTTCATCATATGTCAGTCCCGCCATCCCGGGAATTAACCTGGTAAACCTACGCTGCACTCCCTCAATAGCAATAATGTCCTTCCTCAAATTAGGGGATCAAAATTGCATACAATACTCCAGGTGCGGCCTCACCAGGGCACTGTACAACTGCAGTAGGACCTCCTTGCTCCGATACTCAAATCCTCTCGTTACGAAGGCCAACATACCAATAACTTTTATTCACTGCCTGCTGTACCTGCATGCTTACTTTCAGTGTTCAAGAAGGAACTGCAGATGCTGGAAAATCGAAGGTACACAAAAATGCTGGAGAAACTCGCTGAGTTTCTCCAGCATATTTGTGTGCTTACTTTCAGTGACTGATGTACAAGGACACCCAGGTCTCGTTGTACCTCCCCTTTTCCTAATCCGACACCATTCAGTTAATAATCTGCCTTCTTGTTCTTGCCGCCAAAGTGGATAACCTCACATTTATCCACATTATACTGCCATCTGCCATACATCTGCCCACTCACCCAACCTATCCAAGTCACCCTGCAGCCTCATAGCCACCTCACAGCTCACACTGCCACCCAGCTCTGTGTCATCCACAAACTTGGAGATGTTACATTTAATTCCCTTGTCTAAATCGTTAATATATATTGTAAATAATTGGGGTACCAACACTGAGCCTTGCAGCACCCCACTAGTCATTGTTATGGCTATCCATCACATTCAACCTCTCCTTTTTCTCCCATAACTATGTCTCTGCGCACCTTTCACCACCTCCAGCATGATTTCACATGAAACATCAAAAGTCAAATGCACAGGATTATTGAACAATGCAGCACAGAAACAGGTTCTTCAGCCTTCATCAAGCACCATTTTTTTTACACATCCTATTTTATACTCCCTAAGTTCCCATCATTTTTGTCATACACAATCACCCTTCTGTCATCTAATCACTCCCAATGTAGCCATCTTTCAATCATTCCCTTCCCACCCCACCACCATCTACTGACACACTTTCTGTAACTCAACTTTCTGTCCCTGACTGCATTTGATTGAAACCTGATACAGTCCAAACTTGTGTAGGAAGGAACTGCGGATGCTGGTTTAAACCGAAGATAGATTCAAAATGCTGGGGAATCTCAGCGGGACAGGCTGCATCTCTGGAGAAATGGAATGTGTGATGTTCCAGTTCGAGACCCTACTTCAGACTAAAGGTTCTTGACCCGAATTGTCACCCGTTCCTTCTCTCCAGAAATGCTGCCTGTCCCGCTGAGTTACTCCAGCATTTTGGGTCTACTTCTTCTATGTCGTTTTTTTTTTTTTTTGGGTGTTTGGCAAACAACTTTTTAGTGCATTACCGCCACCAACTGGTATGGAGTGTGGATCAAATAACATTATAACTTATATACTAATAACCTATATCTTTCCGAACAAATTGGTTACCCTGAGAAAAAGCAATAGGATTTGATAGCACTTATATGAATTCTTTTGTAAAATATCTATTAAATCAAATTGTACTTTTTCTTTTCTGAATCATTCACTCATTTGTCTTCTTTCTTCCTCATACCTCTCACAATGTATAATGACATGCTCTATTGTCTCTTCTTGCCCACAGTATTCACATCTGCCTGTATTATGCTTGCCTATTATAAAAAGTGTACTGTTCAGACCAGTGTGTCCAAATCTAATTCTTGAAATTACTGTCTCCTCTTTTCTGTTTTTTCCTGCACATCTCATTTCTCCCACTTTCCTCTGGACTCTGTAGAACCACCGTCCTTTCCGCTCTTCCTGACATTGCTTTTGCCATCTTTCCTTCAGTCTTTGCTTAATAATGTCTTTAATTTCAGTTTTACCTATGTTAATACTTAAATCAATATTACTTCTTTTTGTTACCTCTTTTGCTACCTTATCTGCCATTTTGTTTCCTCTAATGCCAATGTGTGCTGGTACCCATAAAAATATGACTGTAAGCCCCATCATTTGAATTCTGAATAGTGTTTGTTGTATTTCAATCAAAATGTCTGGTCTACTGTCTGAATGGCTGTGCTGTAAACTCTTTATTGCTAAACTTGAATCTGAACAAATAACTGTCCTTAAAGGCCTGGTATCCTCGACCCACTGTACTGCTAACAATATTGCAATCATTGTGTGTCTATCGACAGTCCTAACTTTTTGCACTTTCGAATAAAGATCATCAGCTGAAAATAGTAACCCTAATCAGTCTCTACAATTGCAGTCTGACCTGTAGTGCAATTTTGTTTCCTCCCTGTTTTAATTACACGTTCTTGCTGTTCAGTGACTTTCTCCATCAACAAGGAGCTTGTATTTTTAGCCAAACCAGCAAAAAGCAGAGCTAGGAAAACCAGGATTTGTATTTAGTTTCCATTCCTTCCATTCCATCCAATTATTCTTAATTAATCATTATTAGACCTTTTTTTCCATTTCAAGAAGGTTTAAAAATATATTAGATATGTAACTGTGTTCAAAATGTCTAATAACTTACTAGTCTTGCTGTTGTTATTTATTAAATGATTGCATGATTACGGTAAATACATGCTTCATGGATTTTGTGTTTTTATGACTGTTGGTAGATCAATTTCCCTCCTGGGATAAATAAAGTTCTATCATATCGTATCGTAATAAAATACTTGTAAACTTTTAAATAGAAATGCCTTATTAAAGGGATCCCTTTCAAAATCACCAGATATTGGATACAAACTCACACTGGATGCTGGTCTCAAATCATCTCGTGTTAGTTCACGAGGACTATTTCAAGCAAATAATGATCGAGAAATAAAGAAGGTCATTACAGTCGATAACTCACAAAAATGCAATGAACTCATCTTTTATGTCCAAGTAAGTAAACTACCAAGTTATTTGTTAGAAATGGCATGCTATCGGACTTACTTTTGATAGCTATAATTGCTTTGGTAGAATATATAAGGATTAAACATGGCTGCAGGTACCGAAGCACTGAGCATTATAAAACATCCTTAAAGGTCATAGATCGAGTCATAAGGATATACAGCACGGAAACAAGTCCTTCAGCCCACCGAATCTATGCCAAACATCACTGCCGCGTAGATAAATCCGACATTTGCTACAAATCCTGCAATAACTGACTTCTGCAGTTTTGAGAAATGGAAGGAAACTGGAGTATCAGGAGGAAACCTTTATGCTAACAGAAAAAAACGTGTGAACTTTACATACTCAACACCCAAGGTCAAGATTGAACCTGGGTGTTTGACACTATGAGACAACACCTCTGATAGCTAATGTCATTATTCTGCACAATAAATTTACGAATAATTATTTCATGTTTATTAGTCATGCACTTCTGCACTTTGATGTTTGTTTGTTTGTCTTTTTGCACAAAGTCCCGCAAGCATTGCCACTTTTCATTTCACTGCACATCTCGTATGTGTATGTGACGAATAAACTTGACTTGACTAGTAGTGTACAGTATATTTTGCATCCAGCTAGACCGTGTTTTCTAATTATAACTGTCAACTCTCTCCAAACAAGGATCCTGGAGATATTGTAAGCCCGATTGGCCTACGTTTAGACATTAATCCACAAAGGCTTGAAACCGGGCCCACTCTTGATGTCAACACAGCAAAATCTAGGGAGTTTTTTGTAAGTTCAAGGAAGCACCTCACATTGAATTTATTAAAGAATACATTGTCCATGTACATATGTAATTTTTTTTTGTATTTCATTTAAAACGTTGATGTAGATTCCTTTCTCCAATGACTGCGGTGAAGATGAAGAATGCGTAACTGATCTTGCAATTAAAGTTCGTGTAATTAATCCCAGCATCAGGTGAGAATATGTAATCATCTGTAAAAACTGAAATTGCTAGACTGGTTCTTTGAATATTTAGGACCATAAAGATAAAGCATCGTACAGCATGGAAACAGAACCTTTGGCCCAATTTGTCTATGCTGGCCAAGATACTCATACAGGCTAGTCCAATTTCACTTAGTTTGATCCATATCCTTGTAAACATTTTCTATCCATGTACCTGTTCAAATAAAATTTAAATGTTAATGGAGCTGCCTCAACCACTTCCTCTGTCAGTTTGTCCTTATATGTACTGCCCTTTGTGTGAAGATGTTGCCCCTCAGGTTCCTATTAAGTCTTTCCCTTCTCACATAAACCCATGCTCTATAATAGTAAGATTAAACGAGAACTTACCAGCTTGAAGTTTGATCTTGATTTTATGAGGATTATGATGAGCGATTACGTGAAGAAGGGCCGTCCGTCTGCATGCGCGTCAATCTTCAAAGCAGTGGTGTTAAATCACAGATAAAAAAGAAGACCTGAGAATAGTAAGATTGTGAAAAACTAGAACTTCCATATGACCTTGATAATATGAGGGTGGGAGTGGGGGGCACGTAATCGCTCATCGTAACTCCTCATAAAATCAAGATCAAACTTCAAACTGGTAAGTTCTCGTTTAATCTTACTATTTTACTTTGGAGTCACGTGAGTGACTACGTGAAGATTTCAAAGCTCTGTGATTTCACGCCGGTTATGAATCCAGGCGTCACACACTGAATGGATTGACCTTGGATGAGAGTATTATTAAAGCATTCAGACATAACGTAGTTAGTAAAGACACTGATGCTTTAAAATAAAGAAAAATAAATGTTTTATTAGCTTCCCCTCCGAACCTGTGGGAAAACTAGGTAACAGAACTTAAGATGGCACGAGCAAATACCCCTGGTCCGATAATGGGTTTGTTATAAAACCGCTGGAACGTTCTTTCGTTCACCCATCCTGCAGCCGCTAGGATGTCATCAAGGGGCACGTCCATCGTTCTTGCTGCCGACGTAGATGCAGCCCTGGTGGAGTGAGATTTAAAGATATGAGTATTTATTCCCGCTACCACCATTACCTCCTTTAACCATCTGGAGATAGTTTGTGTTGACACCTTTCGGTGTGGTTTCTTGTGGCTGATGAGGACCCATTGTTCTGAGCCTCTGAGGTTCTCCGTGACTCTCAGGTAGTGGTGTAAATGTGTTACCACACACAATCGTTGGTCCAGGAACTGGATCTTCATCCCTGGCATTCCTGGCCTGCTCTGTTTGATCAGGTCCTTAACAACGAATGTTATGTTATTCGTATTGCTGGTCATGTAGTCCAGTCGTAGTTTTTGTAGTATCTGGACTCTTTGGGCAGTTATTAGCGCCATCAGCATAACCACTTTCAATGTTAGTTTTGACAAAGGTAAGGCCATTGGCTGTCCCCACTGACGAAGTAAGGTCAGTACCACGCTCACAGCCCATGTGTCCGTGTACCTAGGCCTTGGGGGTATCAAATTGTAAATTCCCTTCATGAATTGTATTACAAAGGGGTGCGTTCCTATCGGCCTGTGCCCTGCCTCCAGTGCCAGATAGGAGGATAGTGCACATCTGGCACTGTTGATTGCGCTATAACGTAATTTATAGTCATAGTACAGGGCTGATAGGAAATCCAAGACATCCGTTATCCGAACTGTGTTGTATGTTATATCATTTGCATGGCAGAAAGCTTCCCACTTCTTAATATGAGTGGCGTACTGTTTTTTGGTACTGTCCCTCCATGCCTTAGTGATGACATCCACAGTTCGTTCGGATAATCCAATGTCTTGAAATGGCCTCCTCAGAATCTGCAAACCAACAAATTAATCCGGTCAGAAAGTGGATGGTTGCTCCCTGAAACTGGGTTTACTAGGAGATCTCTCCTCTTAGGTACAACCATTAATGGCTGGACTATGATCCCCAATATTTTCGGGAACCAGGCTTGTGTAGGCCAATCTGGTACTACTAAAAATGCCTGTGGCTTTGTCTTGCTTGATTTTAGTCAAGCATCGGTTTATGAGGCAGAATGGTGGGAAAGCATAAATATACATTCCTCCCCAGTTTAGAGAAAAGCATCCACTGACTCTGCTCCTGGGTCCGGCTCCCAGGACACATATCTGGGTAATTGATGGTTTGATCTAGATGCAAACAGATCCAAATCTGGAGTGCCAAATCGTATAGTTATTTCATTGAATACCGTACGATTCAACATCCATTCTATATTATAATTAAACATTCGTGACCTTGCATCTGCCACTGTGTTATATCTTCCTGGTAGATATACTGCTGTGACCCAAATATCCCTCTCGATGCACCAAGTGCCAAATGAGGTTAGATAATCTGTCACAGGATACAGATTTTACACCACCCATGTGATTGATATATGCTACCGCAGTAGTGTTATCAATCTGAATTTGAACAAGCACATGTTGCATGTTGTTACAGAGAGACTTGAGCCCATATTGTGCCCCCAACATTTCTTGGTAATTGATTCCATATAGTTGGAGTATAGTAGACTCTTGCTCATTCCATCTGCCTCCACAGCTCCTGACTGTGTTTGTGGCTCCCCATCCAAAACCGCTTGCGTCGGTTTGGAGAAACACTGATGGGCTCTCAAGTAAGATTTTTCTTGAGCAGAGTCTTATGTTTGCCATCCACCATTGTAGTTCAATAATGGCTTCAGCTGGTAACCGCATAGATTTGCCAAACTGACCTGCATGCAATTTCAATGCTCGTTCCTTTGCCCACTGTAAATGCTGGTAATGCAAAGGTTCGTAGCGTACTGCAGGAAAAGCAGCTACCAATTTGCCAATTACACTTGCTGTTTGTCTGATAGTTGGTTTGTGTTTTTCTATCAGTTCATTACAGGCTTTCCTCAAGTCTTGGTGTTTGCCTTTAGGCAAAGTCACCAACATGGTTACTGTATTGGTAGTAAATCCTAGGCAATCAATTTATTTGGTAGGAGTTAATTTTGATTTAACTGGATGGATTAGGAACCCAAGTTTTTCAAACAGGGTTTTGGTTGCCTTGACTGTTGCTTCTGCCAATTCTTTGGTGACTCCAAAGATGAAAATGTCATCCAAATATGCCATGACTATGTGATTTTGAGATATAACAGCCCCAGAATTGGTTTCAGTAATTTGGTTAACAGTCTAGGGGCTGATGTCAACCCATTTGGCAGAGCCTTGTATTGCCATTATTGACCCATCCAGGTAAACTTCAAATATCTCCTATACTCTTTGTCAATAGACACCGAATAGTATGCATCTTTGAGGTCAATGCATGCCATACAGCCATTTTTGGAAACCAACTGAATTGCTGTTCCTAAATTGTCCATTTTAAAGTGTTTATATTGCACATATGTATTGAGTTCCGTAAGATCCAAAATAATACGGATCCCTCCATCTTTTTTCTCTTTTGGAAATAAATTGGTGAGGTTCTGTGTATGACCTCTCAATAACATTATTGTCAGATAACGTTTCAATTTATTTTTGTATATTCATTGTCTCTTTTTGGGAAAAGACATATGTGCGAATATTAGAATGTGTTGGTGGTGGTGATCAATTCAAATTAAACTCAATTTTGAATCCTTCTATACTGTGCAGTATGAATGGATCCTTAGTAACCCAACACCATTCTTTTAAGAAGTATTTTAACCTTCCCCCACCTGTAAGTGAGGTTCGTCTGGTATGTTCCCTGAGGAACTGGTTTGACTTACTTCTGTTGTTACTGGCGGCATGGCGCTGGTTTTCGTCCGCGAGGTTTGGGGAGCAGAGCTGGCGGTTGCTCTCTGCTCATCCTCGCTATCGGCCTGCTGGGGCCTGCCCCTAAAAAGACCTTGACTCAGGTGTGAATCTTCCTCCGGTGCCTGGCTCTCTAGGTGTAAAACGCCGAGAGCTGTAGCGGTGGAATCTCGTGGATGGACCCCTGGGTGTGGCCTGACCCCTTGTTATGAGGCGCACAGTTTTTGCCTCGTCATCCAGGTCCCGTACTTGTCTTGACAGGTCTTCCCCAAACAGGTAGCTTTACGGGTTGGATGCCGCTAGCTTTGCAAAGAGCTGCAAACTTCGAATTTATTGCTGGTTTTATTGCCTCTTTCCGAATGTAGTTTATTTCGAAGCGGGCGTTACATAGCAGTGCCATGGTATCCTGTTCCTGGTCAGTGAGGAGGCCTCCTTGCACACCTCCTGCAAATGAAGTAATTCCAGACCCCAGCAGGTTTAATACTTTTTGGAACTTCAGTTCCTGGTTCCTGATGATGGGACCTATTTGCCCCCAATTAATACGGTTCACTGCTTGAACCTTGAGGGAAGCACAGTTAGATGGTGGGGGGTACCTGTTCAGGGTTTCTTCCATGTGATTCTAGAGGTACTTCCTCCAATCTCCCCTGGGAGTGTTCCCCCCTTGTGCTTCCAAACTCTGAATCCGGGTAATCCCCGCATGTACTTCCCCTTCCATGGGGAAGACGTATTGCTGCCCAGAGTATGAGGCTGCTGGCACGGTCTGTAGAAGGGACTCGTGCCGATATTGCTCCTTTCTCCGGAGTTTATCATTGTGGAGCAGCTTCTCCACAAGCTGCTCCATGTGGGAGAGTCGTCCTCGGACGCTTCCCGATGAGGGAGGGTATCCCTCTTCCCCGGACTCATCCGAGTCTACGGGTCTGGCAGACTTATGGGTGGCTTTACGTCCCGCCGGGACCACCACGGTGCTTTCCTCCTGCACCAAGTCTGCTGCTGCCGGTTCTGATGCCTGCGGCAATGTCGGCGAAAATGACCGTCGTCCGCTACCGGGAATGCTGCGGTCTTCGGCAGCCGGTTTCCCCGCGGACCGTCTCTTCGACATTTTTTGGGCTCTGAAACACAAATAATTCCTTAGCCCGAACAGAAAGCGCAGGGTAAGTGGTTCAACTTTTCTTACCTGCCGCCTATTCCAACGGCTGGGAGGACGCAGTGCCTCTCCAGTCCGTTGCGCGCGTTGCTTACAGACGTAATGACGCGCACGCAGACGGACGGCCCTTCCTCACGTAGTCACTCACGTGACTCTGAAGTAAAATTGTTGATTCTTTAGCCCTGGGAAAAGAACTGTGCATCATCAGTTACTCTCATGATTTTTACTCCTCTCTAAGATCTCCCCTCAGTCTCCTATACTCCAAGGAATAAAGTCCTAGCCTGTAGAACCTTTCCCTTTAACGTAGTCCCTCAAAGCCTGGCAACATCCTCATGGATCTTTTCTGACCTCTTTCCAGTTTAATTGCAGCTTTCCTGTAGCAGGGTGATCAAAACTGAATACAAAACTCTAATTGCAACCTCACCAATGTATTGCACACTGAAACATAACAGTAAGTAAGACACTGCAGATGCTGGAATATATTGTATAGAGCAAAGTACTGGAGTGATCCGCTGAGTTACTTCAGTACTTTGTGTTCTGTAACAGTACCCCATGCTTTGCTTGGTTAGCTTACATCCCAATAATATGAACATTACATTTTCCATTTCAATTTTCCCACTCACCTCCCAACACCCCCCACCCCCCCCCCCCCCCCCCCCCCCCCCCCCCCCCCCCCCCCCCCCCCCCCCCACCCCCCCACTCCCCCCCCCTCCTTCCCCTCCTTCCCAGCCCTGGATCACCCCTGTTTTCTCTTCCCCATCCCTTTCCACGCATACATCTCCTACCAAACTTTACCTTTCACTCGTGATCTCTCCTTATCTGACATGCTTTTGCCCCCTTTTCACCTCTAGCCTTTGTCACGTACTCCACGTACTCAAACAATCACCCCTCTCACTTCTGAAGAAGTCTCGACCTGAAACATCACCAATTCCTTCTCTCCATAGATGCTGCCTGTCCCACTGAGTTACTCCAGCATTTTGTGTCTACCCCCTCACGTGTCCACCTATCACTTACCAGGTGTGACCTTCCATCACCTCTTCTCTCCAGCTTTTTCACTGCCATCAGTCGGATGAAGGAACCCGACCCAAAATGCTGCTCGTCCATTCCCTCCAAAGGTGCTGCTTGACCCATTGAGTTACTCCAGCACTTTCTGTTTTGCTGAAGATTTCAGGCTCAGTATTTTCTTGTAATCTCAACTTCAGTGCTCTGAACAGGTCTATAGTTTACAGTTTTTCCTTTGTAGCCCTTAAATAAAGGCATAACATTAGCCCCCCTCCGGTCACCTGTGGCGAATGATGATGTTGCATATATCTCAACCAGGGCTCCTGTGAATTTATCCTCTACCTTCCCACAGTGTTCCTGGATATATGGTGATTTATATACCTGGAGTTTTATATACCTTCAGAAATCTGAAGACATGCAGCATCTTCCTACTGTAATGCGGACTATCCCCAAGACGTGTCCATCAAATTGAGGGGAAATATACATTGAGAATATGTTCAAATCCATACCATGCAACTTCGAAATAGTTCTTCCATGGTAATGGATGGACCATGCAATCTTCCATGTTAGTATTATCCACATCCCAAACACAAATCAAAAGTAGGTGCCATTGAGAATCAGAGCAAACTGATATTTCTCCATGTTTCTGGCCGAACATATTTTAGGTTGAAAGATTGAAAGATGCAGCAGAGAGGCAAACTCTTCGTCCTACCGATTCCATGTTATCCATTGATCACCCGTTCACACTAGTTCTATATTCTCCCACTTTCGCATCCACTCCCGATACACTAGGGGTAATTTGCAGAGGCCAATTAACCTATTCACACTTGAACCGGAAGTTCAAGCACATTAATTGTTACTCAATTATAGCTTTTAATCACCCTTCCTTTTGAAAACGAGAGAAAGGACAGGACCAAGGCATATCAAACAGGATATCAACAAGACAATGAAATAATATTTTCTTTAAATACATGGCTGTGAATTGTAGGCTGTGTTGAGATGCATTTATTAGTGTATCTGTGATGTACAATAATACATTGATTAACATTTCTTTGAATAATAATAATAATAATAGTAGAAATTTGTGTTTATTTGAATAAAATGTATATTTTGCATTGGACTTTCCTGAATGTATACTAAAATTAATATGTTTTTAATACCAATAGAACAACACCATACATTGTTAGCAGCAAGAACAAACGGATAACAATTAATGTAGAGACAGAGAACAAGAAGGAAAATGCGTTTAATGCAAAAGTCAACATAAAGTTTTCTAAAAACATATTTTTTTCCTCAGTGAGTAGAACATTTTATTTGTATACTTTATGTCTGCAATTAAATTACTAAGGTAAATGATTGTCTGTTTCACTTAATGCTTCATCTGAGAGAAAAGGAGGCTGGCATTTCTGTTACAATTAAAATTACTTCCACATGACTGTCACATAATGGCCATCATCAATGAGGAAATCCCCACCCATCTCCCCATTCATCTGCACTTGCATAGAAGTCGTGCATTTAGACTCTAACCTAGGGCTACCTTTCTATTGTGTGCTTCCTGCAATTTTATCTCCAGCCACTAAATATCAACAGTGCCTTCCACATGCTTCAACTGTGCAATTGTGAACTTGTGAAAATGTATTTATTTCTCTGTCAAGACATTAATTTTAATGACTGGACTCCCATAAGCTAAACTATATGGTCAAACTTTCTGATCTTTTGCCATGTTTGGCAATCTGGAGAAGTTTGCTGTGTGCCAGAAGACTATTCAGAGGAGGTATGATAGAGCCCTATGCTAAACTACCGGCTATTCTTTTCCAACTTTGTTCCACTATTACTAGTGAAATACTTTCCTTGCAAAATGTTGTAATCTAATCAGAAGTAGGGTTTCTGGCTATTTAAAATAGTTATAGATATATACAGTATTAGACAACTATTTTGAAAGGCAAATGCTTAAATTTATTATTTGTGATGTGTATTTAACTCTTTTATATTGACAGGTTGATAATGTTCAAGTTCCATGTATAATTGTAGACCCACAATCAATATCTTGTGACATTGGGCACCCATTATTGCGAGGAGGAGATAAGGTGAGTTATTTTTAGGTTGTTTGTAATTTCTTTAGTACCGCACAAATTAAATTAAAAATAATTAATGATTTTTGAGCATATTGATTGACCAACTAGATGCCAGCCATCAGATATCCTGGAGAAATAATACTTCAGGGTCAGGTTGAAAACTTTTTAATCAAACAATATCATTTAGAATTCAGAATCATACTGTAGATACATAGATACTGTACATAGACAATAGGTACAGGAGTAGGCCATTCGGTCCTTCGAGCCAGCACCACCATTCAATGTAATCACGGCTGATCATCGACAATCAGTACCCTGTTCCTGCCTTCCTCCCATATCCCTTGATTCCACTATCTCTAAGAGCTCTATCTAACTCCTTTTTTAATACATTCAGTGTCGGCCTCCACTGCCTTCTGAGGCAGAGAATTCCACAAATTCACAACTCTCTGGGTGAAAACGTTTTTCGTTATCTCAGTTCTAAATGGCCTACCCCTTACTCTTATTAATATGTAAACCTTTGTAGTCATAGTCTTACAGAAAAGACACGCGCCCTTCAGTCCAACTCTTCTATGCTGACCAAGATGCCCCATCTAAGTTATTCTCATTCACTTGCATTTAGCCCATATTCCATAAACGCTTTCCTATTCATGTATCTGTCCAAGTATCTTTTAAATGCTGTATTCATATCTGCTTCAACTACCTCCTCTAGCAGCTTGTTTCATATACCCCTGAGTAAAAGAGTTTCCATCACATTTTGATTAAATATTGTCCCAAATATTGTCTTAAACCTACATCCTCTGGTTTTTGATTCCCCTACTATGGATAAAATACTCTATGTGTTCACCCTATTTATTCCCATCATTGTTTTATACACCTCCATAAGATCATCCGTCAATTTTCTGTGCTCTAAGAGATAAAGTCACAGCCTAACCAAACTTTCTCTGCAGTTCAGGCTTTCCAATTCTGGCAACATCCTCATAAATTTTCTCCATACTCTATCCAGCTAGGGTGACCAAAAATGGAACAAAATACTCTGTGCAGCTTCACCAACCTCTTGTACAATTGTAACATTATGGCCCAACTTCTATACTCTGTAGATAGATACAAAAAGCTGGAGTAACTCAACAGGTCAGAGAGCATCTTTGGAGAAAAGGAATATAAAATGTTTCGGGTCGAGACCCTTTTTCAGATTGAGAGTCGGAAGAGTATCTTGACTGATGAAGGCCAGTGTACCAAAATCCTTCATCACCCCTCTGCCTAACATTACCTATGCTTTCAGGGAACAATGTACCTGCTCTGCTAGATCCCTCTGCTCTGCAACTCTCCCCTTGGCCCCACCATTCACTGTGAATACCCTGCCCTGATGAAAGGTCATCAAATCTCTCACAATTCATGAAATGTTCTTTAGTCTAAAATTATCCTCATGCCTAATCCTAGGTTACTGTAATTGCTTGGTCAAAATGTGTGTCATTGTTGCATTTTTCCTGTGATTAAATATGCCAAAGAAAAGCTCAACTTAGCTCAAGAAAACGAAACGGCATTTCGTTTGGACCTCAAAGGGTCCAAATGACAATTAAATTGACTCTTGACTGTTGACTCAAATTAAATATATTGCCTCACTTTTCATCCGTTGATAGGTCAATTTTGTTGTCAATTTTGACTTTAACTTTGAAGAACCAAGGAGAGATACATTTGTGATATTCCACGCTGTAAGGTATACATTTTAAATTATAATACAAATAATTCACAATTAAAAAATATATATATTTCTTCTATGTTTCTATTTTTAATAACACAGCTACTTTACTTCATAGTGACAGTATTGAGCGCCCAGAAACTGAGTTCAACAATAAAGGAAGAGTTGATTTCACCATACAGTACGATGCTGAAATTCTCTTCTCAAGGTATGGAGGGGATTTGGGGATTGCGAGTTTCAGCCTTGCACTAATTAAAATTAGTTGTTCAAGTATCAATGGATACTTTGGATATTTACACAGAGAGTGGGAATCTGTGGAATTCTCTGCCACAGAAGGTAGTTGAGGCCAGTTCATTGGCTATATTTAAGAGGGGAGTTAGATGTGGCCCTTGTGGCTAAAGGGATCAGGGGGTATGGAGAGAAGGCAGGGATGGGATACTGAGTTGGATGATCAGCCATGATCATATTGAATGGCGGTGCAGGCTCGAAGGGCCGAATGGCCTACTCCTGCACCTATTTTCTATGTTTCTATGAAGCAATTGCTTGTCAATTTTCATGGCCAGCCAGGCTTAAAGTAACAGAAAGTAATGTCTGATAGCTACGGGGAGGTTACATGGAAAAAAAAAAAAATCTTTTTTTTCCTGTATGTCATTTTCCAAAGTAAATGTTCAGTGGTTCGCTAGAGTCCTCAATTAAAATTACGTTATAACCAAACTGGTTCACGTGATGCAGATAGTGTACCCTGATTCTTCATTCACGTTATTTCCGATTTATATTATGTGTTATAGTAGAAACACCTGTATTATTCATCACGTTATTCTCTTCCAACATTCTGCTCAGTTAGTTAAATGATCTCCATTCGCCTTTTAACAGAACATCTAAATCAACAGCTTATGTTCCATACACCAAATATTCATCAAAATTATCAATATGTAATGGGAAACAACTTGTTTTATTGTTCCACCATTGCTGTTAACCTTTCCACAGCCTCTGTGAAGTTAATGTAGGTCATTTTATTTACTGCAGCACAGTGGCGCAGCGGTAGAGTTGCTGCCTCACAGCACCAGAGACCTGGGTTTGATCCTGACCATGGGTGCTGTCTGTGTGGAGTTTGCACATCTACTGTTTGTTGCATCTCCATTAACAGTAATGCACTAAGGGTGATCATCTGTTTGATCACAGACAACCATTAAAATAAAGTTTCTCGCACAAAAATATGTTTTTTAATGTAAACTGACTGAATTAAATCAAATAAGAAGGTCAGCTCACCTTCTACCAGCAGACCATTTTGTTCATAAATCTCAATGAGCCTGAAAACTGTGAGAAATGAGTATTCCACAGTTCAACCAAAAGCAACTAACAAACAGACAACAGGGCAGACAATCATGGGGAGGTCCATCACAAGTGCTGCCACCCAGACAGTACAGTGACTCAGCTAGTGGAACTGCTGCCTCACAGGGCCAGAGTCCTGGGTTCGATCCTGACCTTGGGTGCTGTCTGTGTGGAGTTTGCACATTCTCCATGTGGGTTTCCTCCAGGTGTTCTCCTGGATTCCTCCCGTATCCCAAAAATGTACAGATTTGTAGATTAATTGGCCTCTGTAAATTACCCTCGAGTGAGTCGGGAGTGGATGCGACTGTGGGATAACATAAATAATATGAACAATTAATCAATGGTCAGCGAGGACTCGGTGGGCCTAAGAGCCTGTTTACATGCTGTATCTCTAAAATAAAAAATAAAACTCGGTGGGCCAAAGGACCTGTTTACATGCTGTATCTCTAAAATAAAAACTAAAACTGCACAACAATTTAAGTTGCTAATACACATCTCATGATGGTTGGCTGCACATCCATGATCTGCTGTGGACAATTTAAGCTATTTGTGTTTGAATGTTGAAATCCCATATGCTAATAAATGACCTAATATGACTTAAACAGCATAACATTAAATATTTTAAAGGAAAAGTCGACTTTAAGGGTTGAATAGCTCACCCTTTCTCATTTCATATGTTTCTCTGTTTCTTTAAAATATTGATCAAAAGGTGATGAATGAATGTGGCTGGCACAATTGCACAGCGAGTAGAGCGGTTGCGTACATTTCCCAAGAACCAATCTTGATCTTCAGTGCTGTCTGTGCGGAGTTTGCACGTTCTCCTGGAATGTATCGGCATAAATTTCCCCTGGGTTTCCTGCTTTCCCATATCCTAAAAATGTATCAGTTGATCGGAAAATGGATCGAATAGAAAAATGGGATTAATGTAGAATTAGTCAAGACGGACTTGGTGGGCTGGACAGTTTTTCTGCTGTATCTCTCTGTGATTTCATGATATTTTGTAGCATGACTGCATACGCCACCAGTGTTAATTGTTTTTGAATTTACAGAGCTACCAACATACATTTCTATGAAGTCCATCCTGATAAAGTCATTCCAGATATAATCAATGACTTTAAGGATATTGGTCCAGAATATATTATTACACTCAAAGTAAGTTTTGTTGTTTCTTGCAGCGTATTGCACATTGAATGCCCGTTTCACATCAAGTTTCTACACTCCTCCCTTTCCATTAGGGGCGGAATATACCTGTCAATTAAACAGGGACACAGTCGTGACCTTTCAAATACTTTAATTTATCTTCACTTTAGTCGCCCCTACATACAAATTAAATTCCAATGTATGAAAATACATTAATTCCTACGAATGGCAGAATTAGTTTCCCCTCCCTCTCCCTCTCCCTCCCCCACTCTCCCCTCCGCTCACTCTCCCTCCTTCCCCCCCCCCCACTCCCTATCTCCCTCCACTTTTAGTCATTGTTCTTTATTATCAGTCTTATATGCTTTTGTTGTCAATCATGACAATACTGTGGAGACATGGTTAGCATTCTGAGTCACACATACTACGAAGAGCTGGTCATCCACTGCCATAAGCAGGGCTGGAAGATTAGATTAGATTATTTAATGACCACACAGTCAAGCTGGTGGAATTCAGGTTCAGTACAGGATGTTATACAATAGGCTGATAGGCTGATTCCCGTCAAACATAACATAAAAACACAACAACATACAGTATACTGTACATGCACGAGGTGGCTGTGTGATGTTGTCATAGGGTGTTCAGAATTCGAATTGCATGTGGATAGAAACTGTTTTTAAATCGTGATGTTTTGGCGGGCAGTGAGCTGTAGCGCCTTCCTGACGGCAGCAGGTGGAAGATGTGGTGAGCTGGGTGGGAGGGATCAGAAATGATTTTCTTCACCCTTGACACGGACCGTTTGTGATTGAGTGATTCTATTGATGGGAGGGGAGTGCTGGTGATTTTGGATGCTTTGTTAACAATGCTCTGTAGTTGACAGATGCAGTATAATGTGGATAAATGTGAGGTTATCCATTTTGGTGGCAAAAACGGGAAAGCAGACTATTATCTAAATGGTGGCCGATTGGGAAAGGGGGAGATGCAGCGAGACCTGGGTGTCATGGTACACCAGTCATTGAAGGTAGGCATGCAGGTGCAGCAGGCAGTAAAGAAGGCGAATGGTATGTTAGCTTTCATTGCAAAAGGATTTGAGTATAGGAGCAGGGAGGTTCTACTGCAGTTGTACAGGGTCTTGGTGAGACCACACCTGGAGTATTGCGTACAGTTTTGGTCTCCAAATCTGAGGAAGGACATTATTGCCATAGAGGGAGTGCAGAGACGGTTCACCAGACTGATTCCTGGGATATCAGGACTGTCTTATGAAGAAAGACTGGATAGACTTGGTTTATACTCTCTAGAATTTAGGAGATTGAGAGGGGATCTTATAGAAACTTACAAAATTCTTCAGGGGTTGGACAGGCTAGATGCAGGAAGATTCGAAGGGCCGAATGGCCTACTCCTGCACCTAATTTCTATGTTTCTATGTTTCTATTACGGGAGTGAGTGTCTAAACTGCTGTACCAGACCAGATTGATGAAACATAGAAACATAGAAATTAGGTACAGGAGTAGGCCATTCGGCCCTTTGAGCCTGCACCGCCATTCAATATGATCATGGCTGATCATCCAACTCAGTATCCCGTACCTGCCTTCTCTCCATACCCCCTGATCCCCTTAGCCACAAGGGCCACATCTAACTCCCTCTTAAATATAGCCAATGAACTGGCCTCAACTACCCTCTGTGGCAGAGAGTTCCAGAGATTCACCACTCTCTGTGTGAAAAAAGTTCTTCTCATCTCGGTTTTAAAGGATTTCCCCTTATCCTTAAAGTGAGCATGCTTTGGATGATGGCTGTGTAAAACCGGATTAGGAGATGTTTCCTCACTCTGAACTTCCTGAGCTGGCGGAGAAAGAAAAGTCTTTGGTTGGCTTTTTTATAAATGTGATCTGAATTGATTGTCCATTTGAGGTTATTGCTTATATGAGTGCCAAGAAACTTGAATGGCAAGGTGTATGCCCATCGAGGTTGGCTGCAGAGGTTTTGCAGGGCCGGTCGCTCTACAAAGCCTTGAGTGCACTGGGCATCAACGGAATGGAGAGGAGAAGAGCCATCAAGAACACCACAAGAGGGCGACAGATAGCACAATGGGCTAAGAGTTCGGCTGGCGACCGGAAGGTAGCCGGTTCAAATCCCGCTTGGAGTGCATACTGTCGTTGTGTCCTTGGGCAAGACACTTCACCCACCTTTGCCTGTAATGGAATGTACGGCGGCAGGCGCGGGCACACCGCGACGCCCTGTGTCTCCCTTTCAAGGGAGATGCTAAAAATGCATTTCGTTGTCTCTGTACTGTACACTGACAATGACAATAAATTGAATCATTTCATTTCATTTCATTTCATTTCATTTCAAGAGGCAGCGGAGAAGGCCTCGAGATTGCTCTGGATCAAGAGGAGGTCAATGGGGAGAAGCGAATGCCACCCTAACACAAACCCTGGTCTGATCAACCATGCTGGGTCGCCTGGGTGAGGGTGTCTGATGTTGAAAGATCAGATACACCCAATGACCCCAGGTTACATCACTGATGATGTGTTCAGGAGCATCGATAGATGTATTTTTATCAATGTGAATCTTTCAATTTACGGACAAAATTAACATATGACCATTGGTTAAAATAGAACCTGTTCATTATCCAAGGACATCTTCAGGTACCTTGTAAGAAGGGTCTTGATCCGAAATGTCGTCTATTCCTTCTCTCCATAGATGCCAACTCACCCGTTGAGTTTCTCCAGCATTTTTGTCTAACTTGTAAAATGTACCTCTCTATTTCACTTTCCCATAACAATCGTTTGGCCCCAAATAATGAAGAATATGCTCAAATCAGGATGGGCAGTTTCAAGGGGAAAGTAGCTTCACGAGTGGGTCCTATGTCATTGCTCAGTGCTGAAGATACAGGAGAGGCCGCAGGTGAATTAAATTGGATAAATTGTTGCCGTGTATCCAGTTGATAGGATATAAAACATCACTGATGCAGGAACTTGAGAACAGCCAGTGCTGAATATGCTATCATGTAAGAAGGTAGACAAATCTCCAGGCATTTAGATGAACAAGGGCTGATTAGGGATAGGTAGCATGGTTTAGTGCATGGGAAGTCGTGTCTCACAAATCTGATTGAGGTTTATGAAGACGTGACCAAAAATGTATTGTATTCAGTTCTGGGCACCATGTTATAGGAAAGATGTTGTCAAGCTGGAAAGGGTACAGAAAATATTGATGAGGATGTTCCCAGGACTAGAGGGTCTGAGTTATAGGCAGAGGTTGAGTAGACTGGGATTCTATTCTTTGGAGCGTAAGATGACGGGTGATCGTAGAGGTGTATCAGATTAAGAGAGGAACCGTTATCGGGTGGCGCCGTGAGCGGCAGTCTTGTCAGCAGCATGTTCGTCCTTTTGACTATTTTTGATTTTTAGTATGTCTAAATGTATGTTTTAGTGTGGGGGTAGTGACGGGGGAATAGGGGAAACCGTTTTGCAGTCACTTACCTCGATGGAGATACGACTTTTCTCTTTGTCGCATCTTCACCCCCCTCGCGGCCTAATAACTGGATTGGTGCAGCCTTTCTCGGAGACCGGCCCAGAGCTTCAACGGCAGGCGCGGCGTGAACTTTAACATCGTGGAGTGGGGCACTCCTGTGCCTTGGATCGCCAGAAGAAATGCGCCGCCCGCCGGCTTGCAGACTATAACATTGTGACTATAACATTGTCAGTCTGTGGAGCTTCTAGCCGCGGGCGCGGTGTGGACTTTCCATCGCGAAGTTAGGGATCCCTTGCCGCGGATCACCAGAAGAAGTGCTCCGACCTGTGGCCTATAACATCGTGAAGCTGTGGTCTCTGGTAAGAAAGTGGCCGGGAATCCGGAGAAAGTCAGGAACTCCAAGCCGCAGAGTGTGTGTTCTGATCCAACTCGACGTCAGATTTTCGAACATCCCGACGAGCGGGCTTGTACATTAGACCATCCGTAGCGGTGACTACGGAGGGTTCATGGTCCCGACAACGGTGGACAAAGGAAGAAAATTGACTGAACATTATTGCCTTCAATCACAGTGAAAAATGTTGATTCTACTGCGATGGATGTTCATGTTGTATTCTATTGTGTATTGTGTTCTTTTTGATTATAGGGCTGCATGGTTAGTCAAATTTCACTGCACCTTAATTGGTGCATGTGACAAATAAATGTGAACTTGATCATGAATAGATCAGGAAGATGCACAGAGTAGGTGAATCGAGGACCAGAGGACATAGGTTTAAGGTGAAAGGGAAAAGATTTAATAGGAATCTGAGAGGTAACTTTTTCACACAAAGGATAGTGGATGTGTGGAACAAGCTGTCTGAGGAGGTAGTAGAGGCTGGGACTATCCCAACATTTAAGAAGCAGTTAGTCAGGTACATGGATAGGACAGGATTGGAAGGAAATGGACCAAATGCTGGCAGGTGGGACTAGTGTAGCTGGGACATGTTGGCCAGTGTGGGCAAGTTGGGCAGAAGAGCCTGTTTCCACACTGTGTCACTCTATGATGTACCTCAGGCACCGGATAGGAATTCTGCGGTGCTTTTGAGTGAACCAATGCAGAAGATATGCTATGTTTAAAAGTCAATCGGATAGACACTTAAATAGGCAAAGCATGGAACGATATGGTTCTAATAAAGACAATTGGGATCACTGCCGATAAGAAAAAATGTTGCCGAAAACCAAAAATGCTGACAAAGGGAGCGTTTCTGTGTTCATAAGTTCACAAGTTATAGGAGTAGAATTAGGCCATTCGGCCCATCGAGTCTACTCCACCATTCAATTATTGCTGATCTCTGCCTCCGAATCCCATTTTCCTGCCTTCTACCCATAACCCTTGACACCGGTTCTAATCAAGAATTTGTCTATCTCTGCCTTACAAATATGTACTGACCTAGCCTCCACAGCCTTCTGCAGAGGCTCCCCTTCTGAGTTTCGCAGATTAACTACCCTCTGACTAACGAAGTTCCACCTCACTCATCTCCGTTCTAAAAGAGCGCCCTTTAATTCTGAGGCTATGACCTCTGGTCCTAGACTCTCCCACCAGTGGAAACATCCTTTCTACATCCACTCTATGCCTTTCATTATTCTGTAAGGTTCAATGAGGTCCCCCCTCAACCTTCTAAACTCCAGCGAGTACAGGCCCACTACTGTCAAACACTCATCATATGCTAACCCACTCATTCCTGGAATCATTCTTGTAAACCTCCTCTGGACCCTCTCCAGAGCTAACACATCCTTCCTCAGATATGGGGCCCCAATTTGCTCAAAGTACTCCAAATGTGGCCTGACCAGTGCCTTATAGAGCCTCAGCATTACATCTCTGATTTTGTATACAAGCCCTCTTGAAATAAATGATAGCATTGAATTTACCTTCCTTACTACAGACTTGCGACTATTCGACTTGCATAATTAAATTTTTGGAAGTCCTGCACCAGAACTCCCATCCCTTTGCACCTATGATTTCTGGATTCTCTCTCCATTCATAAAATAATCTACACCTTTATTCTTATTACCAAAATGCATGATTCTACACTTTGCTATACTGAATTTAATCTGCCATTTCTCTGCCCACTCTCCTAACCTGCCCAAGTTCTTCTGCAGAGTCCTTGCTTCCTCTACTCCGCCTGCCCCTCCACCTATCTTAGCGTCATCTGCAAACTTGGCCACAAAACCTTCAATCCCCTTATATAAATTATTATTATACAATGTGAAGAGAAGGGGTCCCAGCACTGACCCTTGCAGAACTCCACTAGTCACTGGCAGCCAACCTGACAAAACACCTTTTATTGCAACTCTTTGCCTTCTGCCATTTAGCTAACCCACTATCCATGCTAGTATCTTCCCTTTAATACCATGGGCTCTCATCTTCCCTAGCAGCCTGTCGTGTGGCAACTTATCGAAGACCTTCTGAAAATCTAGGTATACAACATCTACAGTCTCCCCTTTGTCTGTCCTGCTATTAACTTCCTCAAAGAACTCCAGCAGATTCATCAGGCAAGGTCTTCCCTTTACAAAACCATGCTGACTTCGGCCTATTTTATCATGAACTTCCAAGTACTGCGTAACCTCATCCTTTATAATAGACTCTAAAATCTTAGCACCTTTCCTAGCACCTTCTCCTTAGTAATCGTCACTCCACTAACTTCAACCGCCAGACTCTCTAGGGTTGCAGGCACACTGCTGGAGCTTTCCACTGTAAGGACTGATGCAAAAATGTTATTCCCCGACCATTTCTTGATTTCCTGTTATCACTTCTGCATCATTCTCCAACAGCCCAACGAACACTCTTGCCTCTTTTTTACTCTTTATATATCCGTAGACACGATTGCTGTACTCTTTTATATTATTGGCTAGCTTACATTCGTACTTCATCTTTTCTCTCCGTATTGCCCTTTTAGCCTTTTCTGTTGTACAACTCGATGAATCTATGCTGAGATTTAAGTGACTAAGATTATGATTTGAAGTATGTTCTCCATGCTGCTGCTATATCTTTGGTGCTGTGCTAACTGGATAAGTTGAACCACCCCGATGAGTGTAAACCTTAACCCCCCACCCCAAGATGTTCCTATGGATACTGCTTGCATTGAAATGTCTGTCCACATCTGATGAATTCTAGCAAATTCCAAGAAATGAAGCAATACTATTTTAAAAGTTACACGTGAATGGATGCATGCATTATAATTGGGAATGCAATTAATCCACAAATGTTTTATTTTATAGATCAACACTGGACTTTTTCCTGTTCAGACTGCCATTGTTACTGTTAAAATACCAGTAACCACAAAAGACAACAGTCAACTTTTGTACCTCACTGGAGTAAACACAATTCCGGTACGTCATGTTCATAATTCTCATGTATCATGTACCATAATATTCTTTAACAGTATTAACATTCTTCCTGTGGCAGCTTCAATTCAAGTCTTGATTGTAGATCAAAGCAAAGAGAAGAAAGTAGTCACTACCTATTGCAGCTAATGAACTTCCATGTACTTTGAGAAAAAGTATATAATTAACAATACTAATATTTTGACCTCAGTGAGAATGCAGTTAAGAAAGATGTATATTGAGGAGGCAAATCAAAATTTCCATTTTGCAACTTCATCTAGAGTCAAAACTAACTTCATCAGATTGATTCCTGAGATAACAAAGGTATTTCACAAGAAAAGATTGTTCAAAATGGGCCAGTAGGCTTTGAAATGTAGAAAATTGAGAGGTGACCTCAGTGGAAACATTCTGAATGGATTTAACAGATTAGATGCAATAAGACTTTTCACTTGGGGGTAGGGGGGGGGGGGGGGGAAGAAGTCTGGAACCAGCAAATTTTGATGATATTTGGTGATGGGGAAGAACAAATAAGATCTAATAAAGCTGAGCCAACTTCAATTGTGCCAGCATCTCTTACCATTGAGTAAATGTATTTTCTAGTTATGTCCCGCCAGCCGTATGTACAGTAGATTAGATGTATGTAAAATTGTATAAATTCTTGCACATCTTCACCAATTGAATAAATGTTTGTGCATACATTTTGTATCTTTCTGTTGTTTCAGTTGCTCGTAACATTTATTTCTTATATGGCCCAATGTTTTTACAAGAAAGGAGAGGAATGAGTAAAAGTGGATGGACAAAAAATGCTGGAGTAACTCAGTGGGTCAGGCTGCATCTCTGGAGGGAGCAGGTGATATTTTGGGTTGGAACCCTTCTTCAGACTGTCCATGTTCTCCAGATATGCTCATGGCATGTTTACTCATGGCACCATGGGTGGCTCTGCGGCACATGAGGGGGGGAAAAAGAGTGGAAGGGCAATAGTAATAGGGGATTCAATTGTCAGGGGAATAGATAGGCGTTTCTGCGGCCGCAAAAGAGACTCCAGGATGGTATGTTGCCTCCCTGGTGCAAGGGTCAGGGATGTCACTGAACGGCTGCAGAACATTCTGGAGGGGGAGGGTGAACAGCCAGTTGTCGTGGTGCATATTGGCACCAACGATATAGGTAAAAAAAGGGATGAGGTCCTAAAGGATGAATTTAGGGAGCTAGGAGATAAGCTTAAAAGTAGGACCTCAAAGGTAATAATCTCTGGATTACTACCAGTACCACGGGCCAGTCAGAGCAGAAATAGGAGGATATTGCAGATGAATACGTGGCTTGAAAAATGGTGCAAGGGGGAGGGATTCAAATTTTTAGGGCATTGGAACCAGTTCTGGGGGAAGTGGGACCAGTACAAACAGGACGGTCTGCACCTGGAATGGAATGGAACCAATGTCCTTGGGGAGGTGTTTGCTACTGCTGTCGGGGAGGATTTAAACTAATGTGGCAGGGGGATGGGTACAAGAGCAGAGGGGCAGGGGGGTGTAAAATGAAGGTAGAAGCAATAGGTAGCAAGGTGAAAAGTAAAAGTGGCAGGCAGACAAAACCAGGGCAAAAATCAAAAAAGGGCCACTTTTCAACATAATTGTATAAGGGGTAAGAGCGTTGTAAAAACAAGCCTGAAGGCTTTGTGTCTCAATGCAAGGAGTATTCGTAATAAGGTGGATGAGTTGAACGTGCAGATAGCCATTAATGATTATGATATAGTTGGGATCACGGAGACATGGCTCCAGGGTGACCAAGGCTGGGAGCTGAACATCCCGGGATATTCAATATTCAGGAGGGATAGAGAGAAAGGAAAAGGAGGTGGGGTAGTCTTGCTGGTTAGAGAGGAGATTAACGCAATGGAAAGGAAGGACATTAGTTTGGAGGATGTGGAATCGGTATGGGTAGAGCTGCGAAACAATAAGGGGCAGAAAACGCTGGTGGGTGTTGTGTACAGGCCACCTAACAGTAGTAGTGAAGTTGGGGATGGCATCAAACAGGAAATTAGAAATGCTTGCGACAAAGGCAAAGCAGTTATAATGGGTGACTTCAATCTACATATAGATTGGGTGAATCAAACTGGCAGGGGTGCTGAGGAAGAGGATTTCTTGGAATGTATACGGGATAGTTATCTAAACCAACATGTAGAGGAACCAACGAGAGAGCTGGCTATTTTAGACTGGGTATTGAGTAATGAGGAAGGGTTAGTTAGTAGTCTTGTTGTGCGTGGCCCCTTGGGCAAGAGTGACCATAATATGGTTGAGTTCTTCATTAGGATGGAGAGTGACATTGTTAATTCAGAAACAATGGTTTTGAACTTACAGAAAGGTAACTTTGAGGGTATGAGACGTGAATTGGCCAAGATTGACTGGCAAGTAATTCTAAAAGGGTTGACGGTGGATATGCAATGGAAGGCATTTAAAGACTGCATGGATGAACTACAAAAATTGTTCATCCCAGTTTGGCAAAAGAATAAATCAGGGAAGGTAGAGCATCCATGGATAACAAGGGAAATCAGGGATAGTATCAAAGCAAATGATGATGCGTACAAACTAGCCAGAAAAAAGCAGCATACCGGAGGACTGGGAGAAATTCAGAGACCAGCAGAGGAGGACGAAGGGCTTAATTAGAAAAGGAAAAATGGATTATGAAAGAAAACTGGCAGTGAACATAAAATCTGACTGCAAAAGTTTTTATAGATATGTGAAAAGAAAGAGATTAGTTAAAACAAATGTAGGTCCCTTGCAGTCAGAAACAGGTGAGTTGATCATGGGGAACCAGGATATGGCGGACCAATTGAATAACTACTTTGGTTCCGTCTTCACTAAGGAAGACATAAATGATCTGCCGGAAATAGCAGGGGCCCGCGGGTCAAAGGAGGTGGAGGAAATGAGTGAAATCCAGGTTAGTCGGGAAGTGGTGTTGGGTAAATTGAATGGATTAAAGGCCGATAAATCCCCAGGGCCAGATAGGCTGCATCCCAGAGTACTTAAGGAAGTAGCTCCAGAAATAGTGGATGCATTAGTAATAATCTTTCAAAACTCCTTAGATTCTGGAGTAGTTCCAGAGGATTGGCGGGTAGCAAACGTAACCCCACTTTTTAAGAAGGGAGGGAGAGAGAAAACGGGGAATTACAGACCAGTTAGCCTAACATCGGTAGTGGGGAAACTGCTAGAGTCAGTTATTAAAGATGGGATAGCAGCACATTTAGAAAGTGGTGAAATCATTGGACAAAGTCAGCATGGATTTACGAAAGGTAAATCATGTCTGACGAATCTTATAGAATTTTTCGAGGATGTAACTAGTAGCGTGGATAGGGGAGAACCAGTGGATGGTGTATCTGGACTTCCAGAAGGCTTTCGACAAGGTCCCACATAAGAGATTAGTATACAAACTTAAAGCACATGGCATTGGGGGTTCAGTATTGATGTGGATAGAGAACTGGCTGGCAAACAGGAAGCAAAGAGTAGGAGTAAACGGGTCCTTTTCACAATGGCAGGCAGTGACTAGTGGGGTACCGCAAGGCTCAGTACTGGGACCCCAGCTATTTACAATATATATTAATGATCTGGATGAGGGAATTGAAGGCAATATCTCCAAGTTTGCGGATGACACTAAGCTGGGGGGCAGTGTTAGGTGTGAGGAGGATGCTAGGAGACTGCAAGGTGACTTGGATAGGCTGGGTGAGTGGGCAAATGTTTGGCAGATGCAGTTTAATGTGGATAAATGTGAGGTTATCCATTTTGGTGGCAAAAACGGGAAAGCAGATTATTATCTAAACGGTGGCCGATTGGGAAAGGGGGAGATGCAGCGAGACCTGGGTGTCATGGTACACCAGTCATTGAAGGTAGGCATGCAGGTGCAGCAGGCAGTAAAGAAAGCGAATGGCATGTTGGCTTTCATAGCAAGAGGATTTGAGTATAGGAGCAGGGAGGTTCTACTGCAGTTGTATAGGGTCTTGGTGAGACCACACCTGGAGTATTGCGTGCAGTTTTGGTCTCCAAATCTGAGGAAGGACATTATTGCCATAGAGGGAGTGCAGAGAAGGTTCACCAGACTGATTCCTGGGATGTCAGGACTGTCTTATGAAGAAAGACTGGATAGACTTGGTTTATACTCTCTAGAGTTTAGGAGATTGAGAGGGGATCTTATAGAAACTTACAAAATTCTTAAGGGGTTGGACAGGCTAGATGCAGGAAGATTGTTTCCGATGTTGGGGAAGTCCAGGACAAGGGGTCACAGCTTAAGGATAAGGGGGAAATCCTTTAAAACCGAGATGAGGAGAACTTTTTTCACACAGAGAGTGGTGAATCTCTGGAACTCTCTGCCACAGAGGGTAGTTGAGGCCAGTTCATTGGCTATATTTAAGAGGGAGTTAGATGTGGCCCTTGTGGCCAAGGGGATCAGAGGGTATGGAGAAAAGGCAGGTACGGGATACTGAGTTGGATGATCAGCCATGATCATATTAAATGGCGGTGCAGGCTCGAAGGGCCGAATGGCCTACTCCTGCACCTAATTTCTATGTTTCTATGCTGCTTATCCCGCTAAGTTACTCCAGCAATTTGTGTCTATCTTTGGTGTAAATCAGCATCTGCATTTCCTTCCTACACATAAGTAAAGGGGGAACTGTCCGGGTGAGGTTGAAAAAGTGTAAGAATGGAAGAGAAGGCAGTTGTGGAAGTGGGCACTAAAGGAGGGAGTGGAGCAGGATAGAGGCATGTGAGGGAGGGCCAAGGAAGAGAATATAGCTAGAAACATAGAAAATAGGTGCAGGAGTAAGCAATTCAGGCCCATCCGAGCCTTCAATATGATCATGGCTGATCATCCAACTCAGTATCCTGTACCTGCCTTTTCACCATACCCCCTGATCCCTTTAGCCACAAGGGCCACATCTAACTCCCTCTTAAACATAGCCAATGAACTGGCCTCAACTACCTTCTGTGGCAGAGAATTCCACAGATTCACCACTCTCTGTGAAAAATGTTTTTCTCATCTCGGTCCTAAAAGACTTCCCCCTTATCCTTAAACTGTGACCCCTTGTTCTGGACTTCCCCAACATCAGGAACAATCTTCCTACTGAGTACCTTCAATCTTCCTACATCTAGCCTGTCCAACCCCTTAAGAATTTTGTAAGTTTCTATAAGATCCCCCCTCAATCTTCTAAATTCTAATGAGTACAAGCCGAGTCTATCCAGTCTTTCTTCATATGAAAGTCCTGACATCCCAGGAATCAATCTGGTGAACCTTCTCTGTACTCCCTCTATGGCAAGAATGTATTTCCTCAGATTAGGAGACCAAAACTGTACGCAATACTCCAGGTGTGGTCTCGCCAAGACTCTGTACAACTGCAGTAGAACCTCCCTGCTCCTATAGATATATGTATGTCCATTTGTCTACATTTGCAAGTATGTACATATGCAAATCTGCGTAAATGTTTTCCAATCAACTTGGGTCCCTCTGTGATGGTACCATGACACACTCTCATAAAGCCTTTGTAGTAGCTAGGGTGTAATGATCATGCCATATCAAAATAATTCAATAATTCTTCTTCTCTTCAAACCTGAAGGAATGTTCAACAAATGAAGACAGTAGTCATCTATCTTATTTTCTGGTTAAAATAACTCATCTGCTGTTATTAATTGGATTGGTCATAGGGAATCCCTTGAGAATTAGCTGGCTGGGAGCAGAGTGAATTTACCTACTGATTACAGACATTGCTTTGTGTTGGGAATAAGAATTGCTAACCTTATCTGCTAAAGAAAATTTAGCATTCAAGAAAACCGTCTGATCTGAAACGATCAAACTAATTCGTACATTTATTGCAACAATATAACAATTAAACCATAGGTCCCAAACATCATCATTATTTAATTATTTTTTACATATTACCTTTCACATTGGAGACTAACATTGAGTGAATAAAGATTGTTACTACTATTTGATCGTTCATTTTAGAGATCTTCTGTTTCTAAAATAATTTCAGGAGAGCAACTTCATATGTCATTTAAAAGAACAAGTCGACAAACTGAACATCAAACACACGCCTTATTCTGCAACTTTTACAAAGGAAAGCCTCCAGAAAGTAAAAGATTTGGTAAGATGACATCCTATTACTAAACTTACTATTCTTCGGTTGATGTTTGGCTAGATTTAGAAACACTGGAATGCACTGACGATTACGGCAGTTCTATCGAGAACTGCCAAAGGAGAAATGCAGTATGTCCCCGGCTATCATGCCAAAGCAGTCCAGGAGCATTCAACAAGTTGCTAAATTGAGGGGCCAAATGAACCATATCTGTACCCTCAGCCTCATGCCAGTCAGAGCTGACTCATCTATATAGGTGGAGTTGCCATGTGTCACTGGAAAAATAAATGTAATTGTCATTTGTCTATTTTCCTTTATTCACTATATTTATATATTTAATAAAGTAATGACAATTTTCTATATTTTAATATAGATTTGTTACACTATTATTCCAAATAAGATGTAATCTCTCTTATTTCTTTCTCTACAACTTTTTTCACCCGTGATTGGTGTAGTTTGCACCAATGCAACTCATGGAAAGGCGGCGTTGATGATGCCACCAGTGCATTAGTAGCTGTATAGTCGCAACAAACCCCTGTGGCCAAGGGAGGTGGCAACTGGGTGGTAAAGTTAGATCAGTGCCAATTAGCCGCATCCCCTTGGTTTAATCAAAACAAATCACTTTTTTTTCTGGTGATTAAGGGATTAGAAAATATTCATGAATGAAAATAGTCTTGCATAATCTTACTAGGCCAATTTTATCTATTCTTGTAGAACTGCGAAAATACCAACTGTGAAAGTTTTGATTGCACAATCAACAACCTTGCAAAGAACAAAGAATATTTAATTAATATTACCACCAGAATCTGGGAGGGTACATTTATGAATGTAAGTATCAGTAATAATTTCATTTTTACAAATATGTTTTATCCTAAGTGTGGTCACATAATTGGAATAGCATTTCAGTTTAGTTTAGTTTATTGTCACGTGTACCAAGGTACATTAAAAAGCTTTTTATTGCGAGCTGTCCACTCAGCGAAAAGACTGTACAAGATTATAATCGAGCCGTCCACAGTGTACAGATAAAACCAACTTCCCTGGACAGGAATCGAACCCAGGCTGCTGCGGGGAACCTGCTGAACCACTAACCCTAGACCACCATCGATATCTCAGAATCACCTAACATTAGCCTTGTCGAAGATAAGTCCCTGAAATTCCTGCAAAATGTTGCACAAAGTATTTCCCTGCTACGTAATGGTAAATCAGGTGGACCCCAGCAAGACTCTAGACCATTATATCTAATTCAGCAAGTTGATCATATGGTTTTAAAGTTGTTGTAAACTGGGTTTATTCAGCTTACATTTCTTGAGGCGTAAAAAACAAGTTGTGCATAATATCAGCAATGTCTTCCCAAAGGAGGGGAGGGAGGAGAACAAAGGAGGAGATGGCGGGGATAATTTATAACTTTGTCAACACCATATAGAGTTACAGAGTGATACAGTGTCGAACCAGGCCCTTCGGCCCAACTCGCCCACACCGGCCAACAATGTCTCAGCTACACTAGTCCCACTTGCCAGCGCTTGGTCCCTCCAAACCTGTCCTATCCGTTTACCAGTCTAACTGTTTCGTAAATGATGGGAGAGTCTCAGCCTCAACTACCTCCTCTGGCAGCTTGTTCTATACTCCCACCACCCTTTGTGTGAAAAAGTTACCCCTCGGATTCCTATTAAATCTTTTCCCCTTCACCTTGAACCTATAGCCTCTGGTCCTCAATTCCACAACTCTTGGCAAAAGACTCCGTACATCTACACAATCTATTCCTCTCATGATTTTGTATACCTCTATAAGATCTCCCCTCATCCTACTGTGCTCCATGGATTAGAGACCCCGTCTACTCAACATCTAGTCCTGGCAACATCCTCATGAATCTGTTCTGAACCCTTTCCAAGCTTGACAATATCCTTCCTACTACATGGTGCCCAGAACTGAACACAATGTTCTAAATGCAGTTTCACCAACGTCTCATAAAACTGCAACATGACCTCCCTACTTCTTTTCTCAATACTCTGACTGATGATGGCCAAAGTGCCAAAAGCCTTTTTGACCACCTTATCTAACTGCGACTCAACCTTCAAGGAACCATGCACTTGTACTCCTAGGTCCCTCTGCTCTACAACACTACCCAAAGGCCTACCATTTACTGTGTAGGTCCTGCCCTTGTTCAACGTCCCAAAATGCAACACCTCACACTTATCTGTACTAAATTCCATTAACCATTCCTCTGCCCAGCCTGACCAATCGATCCAGATTCTGTTGCAATCGTTCACAACCATCTTCACTATCTGCACTAACTTTTGTATCATCAGCAAAGTTGCTAATCTTGCCCTGTATGTTCTCATCCAAATCATTGATGTAGATGACAAACAGTAACGTGCCCGGCACCAAAACCCTGAGGCACACCACTAGTCACAGGCCTCCATTCTGAGAAGCAACCTTCCACCATCACCCTCTCCTTCCTTCCATAGAGCCAATTTGCCATCCATTCAGCTATCTCTCCTTGGATCCCATGCGATCTAACCTTCCAGAGCAGCCTACCATGGGGAACCTTGTCGAACGCCTTACTGAAGTCCATGTACACAGCTCTGCCCTCATCAATCTTTTTGGTCACGTATGTGGTGACTATTTGCATACCTTTGGTATACAAGGAACGAATTTCGCAGTGCCTTGTCACATGTGACAATAAAGTATTCCATCCATTAAAAGAGCTTTAAAAATGGCAGTATTCAAGCTCTGATGAAATGCAGTAACTATTGCATTGATAGTGAAGTCAGTCCTGCCAGTGATTGTGACCAAAGATTTACAAATCTCTGTCTCTTTAATAATGCACATTAATTGTCTGCCAAGAAATTAATATTCAGACAAAAATAGAATGCTGTAATTCATAATCTTATGTATGATTATTAGTCCTTTATAATTACTTTGCCATATATTTTTCTTGGTCTCTGTGGAGCAATCAGGAGGACATCAATTAGTTATTTCCTCCAAAACCCATGGCATTGATTCTAAATAAGCAATTCTATCAACCTATCTGCTAAAATGAATCACTCAGCCAAGATTCAGCAGTAAATTCCTATGTAGTTTGGCTTCGTACTGCCTTTGAACAAGGCTCCAGGGGAGAAAAAGGTCAACTTAGTGGAACATTTCATTCTATACAATAAAAATTTGCCAGATAAGGAAATGTTGTTGAGCCCACCACTTTGTACATCGAGTGACAGTATAAATTCAAGATATCAATAAAGATGCTCATTGCAGAGCCTATTTAGGTTAGTTTAGAAACAGGCCCTTCAGCCCACCGAGTCTGCGCCGCCCAGCGATCCCCACACACTTACACTATACTACACACACTAGGGACAATTTACAATTAGACCAAACCTTACGATCCTTTGGAGTATGTGTGGAAACCGGACATCCCGGCGAAAACCTACGCAGGTCACGGGGAGATCTTGGCACTGTCACTGTACAGCCAGCACCCATAGCCAGGATCGAACCCAGGTCTCTGGCGCTGTAAATCTCCCTCTGTGCCACTGTTCCACCCCGTTCTTTATTCATGTTTCCCGATGTGAGCTTCACTGGTGAGGCAAGCATTTATTGCCCACTCATAAATGCCCTTGAGGAGCTTCTTTAACTGCTCCAGTCTTCCGGTGAAGGTACTCTCAAGGTGCTGTTGGGTAGGGCGATCCAGGATTTAAATCAACAGATGATAGGACCAGTGGAATGATGCCTTCCAATGTGCATTCTTGTAAACGTTACAATCTAGGAGAAAGCCAGAGTAGGCGAGTTGAATAACTCCTATACATTTTTTAGCTTGTACACCCATCGGCAACATCCCAGTCATGTTGTAGGAGTGGACATTTGGGACAGATTAGATGCCAATCAGACAGGTTTCTATGTCTTGGATCATGTTAAGCTTCTTGAGTTCATTGGAGCTGCACAAATCCAAGCAAATGGAGAATACTTCACATGACTGGTTTTTGCCTTGTGGAGCTTTCTAGTGTTTTGATCTTAATGTCCTGTGACTTTCAGTTTTGCCAAGGCTGTTTGAACCCACATTTGGTGCCTTGGTGTGAAATGAAGGACCTGTTTTGAATTTATCCTGCTTTTCATCAACGTTTTGTAAATGGGCAATGCTCCACATCATGATCGTAACTTTACTCCAGCAAGGTCTACTTTGATATGCAACTCTTCAGTACTACAGCTAGGATCTGCAGTCATTCAGTCTTTGCAACATTAAATGCCTTCATTCACTTTCTAATAGCACAGAAAGTGAATCTCAGTGGATGAAAGATTGGCTTTTTTTACATTGAGGGTATGAAAATGGAGCCAAGATGGATTGTGTGTATTTGCTTTACTCTTAATTCCGCCCAGCTCGGCCTGTAGACTTCGGGAGCCGCCGTCTCCGGTAAGTAGTGCCTATTTGGAAACTCCAAGCCACTGAGTGTTCTTCCGTTCCGATGTGGGAGTTCCGATCATCCCGGCGTAAGGGCCTAAACATCGGGCCGCCGTAGCGGCGACTGGAGGGCTCAAAAAAAGGCCCTGACCACTGGTGAACAAAGAGGAAGATGACTGAACTTTATTGCCTTCCCTCACAGTGGGAAACGTTGATTCTGCTGTGGGGGATGTTCATGTTAAATTCTATTGTGTATTGTGTTCTTTTTATTTGTATGGCTGTATGGTAACTCAAATTTCATTGTACCAAGGGTGCATGTGACAATAAATGTACCTTAAATAGCTGACCTTTTTCTTATTTTTCTCTCAGATTAAATGATTGCAGTTTTAAAACCTTCACTAACAACCTTATCACCCTTTATTTTAGGCCGTCTTTCAAAGCATAATATTGAGTCTGGCTGCACAGATTGAAATAAGCGGACAATTGTTGATCATCAAAAACAATACATTATCAGTGAGTATCCTAAACATTACCACTCTAATCCCTTTACGCCTTTTCTAATTTTATATTGAATCAAAAGATTTATTGCAGTTAATACTTAAAATAAGATAACATATAACCATATAACAATTATAGCACGGAAACAGGCCATCTCGGCCCTTCTAGTCCGTGCCGAACACATATTCTCCCCTAGTCCCATCTACCTGCACTCCGACCATAACCTTCCATACCTTTCCCGTCCATATACCTATCCAATTTATTTTTAAATGAAAAATCGAACCTGCCTCCACCACCTTCACTGGATGCTCATTCCACACAGCTACCACTCTCTGAGTAAAGAAGTTCCCCCTCATGGTACCCCTAAACTTCTGTCCCTTAATTCTCAAGTCATGTCCCCTTGTTTGAATCTTCCCTACTCTCAGTGGGAAAAGCTTATCCATGTCAACTCTGTCTATCCCTCTCATCATTTTAAAGACCTCTATCGTCCCCCCTTAACCTTCTGTGCTCCAAAGAATAAAGACCTAACTTGTTCAACCTTTCTCTGTAACTTAGTTGCTGAAACCCAGGCAACATTCTAGTAAATCTCCTCTGTACTCTCTCTATTTTGTTGACATCCTTCCTATAATTAGGCAATCAAAATTGTACATCATACTCCAGAATTGGCCTCACCAATGCCTTGAACAATTTTAACATTACATCCCAACTTCTATACTCAATGCTCTGATTTATAAAGGCCAGCACACCAAAAGCTTTCTTTACCACCCTGTCTACATGAGATTTCACCTTCAGGGAACTGTGCACAGTTATTCCCAGATCCCTCTGTTCAACTGCATTCTTCAATTCCCTACCATTTACCATGTACGTACTATTTTGATTTGTCCTGCCAAGGTGTAGCACCTCACACTTATCAGCATTAAACTCCATCTGCCATCTTTCAGCCCACTCTTCCAACTGGCATAAATCTCTCTGTAGACTTTGAAAATCTACTTCATTATCCACAACATCACCTATCTTAGTATCATCTGCATACTTACTAATCCAATTTACCACACCATCATCCAGATCATTGATGTACATGACAAACAACAGTGGACGCAACTCAGATCCCTGTGGCACCCCACTAGTCACTGGCCTCCAACCTGACAAACAGCCATCCACCATTACTCTCTGGCATCTCCCATTCAGCCACTGTTGAATCCATCTTGCTACTCCACCATTAATACCCAACAATTGAACCTTCTTAACCAACCTTCCATGAGGAACCTTGTCAAAGGCCTTACTGATGTCCATATATACAACATGCACTGTTTTACCCTCATCAATTTCCCGAGTAACCTCTTCAAAAAATTCAAGAAGATTAGTCAAACATGACCTTCCAGGCACAAATCCGTTGACCGTTCCTAATCAGACCGTTTATCCAGATGCTTATATATATTATCTCTAAGTATCTTTTCCATTAATTTGCCCACCACTGAGGTCAAACTAACAGGTCTATAATTGCTAGGTTTACTCTTAGACCCCTTTTTAAACAATGGAACAACATGCACAGTACGCCAATCCTCCGGGACTATTCCCGTTTCTAATGACATTTGAAATATTTCTGTCATAGCCCCTGCTATTTCTACACCAACTTCCCTCAATGTCCTAGGGAATATCCTGTCCGGATCTGGAGACTTATCCACTTTTATATATCTCAAAAGTATCAGTACTTCCTCTTCTTTGAATCTCATAGTTTCCATAGCTACTCTACTTGTTTCCCTCACCTCACATAATTCAATATCCTTCTCCTTGGTAAATACCGAAGAAAAGAAATTGTTCAATATCTTCCCCCATCTCTTTTGAACAGACTGAAATATTGTCAGAAGGAGAATAAGTAAAAGAGACAAAGAGTCTGGGCAAAGTAGAAATAATGACTTTAAAATGATACATGAAGTTAAGCTTTCTCACAGACATCATTTTAATTTCTCTTTCTCTGTTGTCTAAATAAATGTTGGAGCTGATTTCCCATCCAAACAGCAGTACTTCTACTGGGTGTTTCCAGGGTTCCTTGCAGATGACACAATTTTCTAGCGCTGGTGAAGAAGCTGAAGGGGCCAGCAGTGTTTACTGCTCTGCTGCTTCTTATAGCAGTTGCCCTGGACTGTATGGCTGGCGTAGATTTCCACTTACTGTTCTTGGGTTGGGAAATCTATCTGCAGACACTGCATCACGTGTGTTGCACACAGCATTTCCCATTTGCATTGGTTATTGGGAGAACAGGTGGCAGAAGATCGAGAACCTCAGTGACCTCCCCCCTACCTCCTCCCACCCCTTTCCCCCACCGACCCAACATAAGTAAGGGCCAGATACTTAGTATTTCTTGCATTCAAAATGCGAGGTTATTTTTTAATTATAAGAACTGCTGCTCCTCCTAGACAGAGCAACACAAAGTAATGACAGACACTTCTTTGGTCTTCAGCCAGATCATTTCTATGTTAGCTCAACTTGGCATGAGAGCCACAATTCAAATTTAAATTACATTGTATTAAATTATTATTGTGAGCCAATGCAAAGAATGGCCCCAATGCAATTTATTGCTATTCTTGCCATCTGCAAAACAGCATAAAACTGCTGACTATGAGAGTGGCAGTTTTCCATAAATAATCAACATAATTTTAAAGACTGAAGAAGGATCCTGACTCAAAATGTCACCCATCTATGTTCCTCAGAGGTGCTGCATGACCCGCTGAGTTCTCCAGCACTTTGGGTATTTTTTAAAAACCAGAATCTGCAATGCCTTGCGTCCAGATAATTTTAACTTATTCTGATTTGAGTTGCTTTTAAAATAATTAATTGTACAAACAACAAACTCCAACTATGTCCTGTGTATTGTTTACAAATAGAAAATGTAAGTCTTCCAGCATGACCATGAGATTGATCACATTTTGCTTTTTGTTTTGCAAGTTAATAGGTTTAATGAAACTTTTAACAGAACTGACTTTTGGCTGTGCTTTTCATTTTGACATCTAGATCCCAGTTACATTAATCAAACCTGTGGGAAAAGTTAAGGTACCTGTCGGTGTGATTGTGGGGAGTATCATAGGTGGATTACTTGTGCTTTTAGCACTCATTGGTGCCCTATGGAAAGTAAGTTACTTCTCTGGTTTTCAAATAATCATAAGGCTTAGAGAGCGAGAGAGATAGTAACTAATTATTAATTTGCCTTTTTTGCTTTCCAGTCATCATAAAATTATTTTGCTTTCCATGGCCCACGAACATCTTTAATTGTCTAGTCGATAATGTACTCATAAAAAAGAATAACCTATTTGATAAAATATTCACGCATTTAAACAGTCTTATATGTAGGATTATAAAGCAGAGCCGTATGTTGTATATTTCATAATGTTCAGGTGGATACTGTTTGGTCAATAGTGGCGTTGCACTGGCAGTGGCCAATATCCAAATAGCAAACAAGCATCTTATTTTACATTGGGGCCAGAGCAGAAAATATAGCCGAATATAATCAACTACACATATATAATCCTGAATGGAAATATATAATTATGTGAAATAAATTAACACGAGGCAGTGATTTTTGGAGCAGTGAATGAATACTTACTTTGTTTTCAACAGCTTGGCTTCTTTAAAAGGAAATACAACAAACTGGCAAAGGACGAAGAGGAAAATGATGACGATGACAATGACAATGACAATCTCAATGATAATGCTGCTGAAGAATAATGAATTATGGTTAATTTCACTGTGAATTATACAGGTTCTTAGACTGAATTGTTGAATATGGCTGGTCGCAAGGGATGTGGTAGATGTATTCATATTAGGTCACTACTAAACTGAGTGTCGTTATAGAAAATCTTGAAGATTTGATAGATTCAGTGTTTACATTTTATGGAGCTAATTTTCACTTTTGGAGAAAAGCAAAAATTACTGCTTTTATTCCCATTTGATCTACTAATTTAAATGTGGGAACATGACACTTTAAAGTGTGCCATTTCAGTCATTGGTTGTAGATTATGAAGAAAATGGCCAATTTCCACGTTCATTTCAGGAATTTCATCCTTTATTTCTTCTTGAAGATTATGGAATCATCAATATAAGAGCTGATCATGGTCTTCTGCAAAAATGTTGCTACTAAAAAATGTAAATGTGCTCATCATTGAAATCAATTGAATTTGGTCGAGAGGGTCCCCAAACTGAAAAGGAGAATTTTAAGATGTTCAATATTCTACCTAGCCTCAAGGCAAAAGGCAAACAATTTGTTTATACAATGTGATACTTAATTGCCTATCACTGTGATATCAGGGGCAAATAGTTGCATATATTTAACTAGCAGGAAAAGATCCTCATTAAGTACAAATGTCAAAGGGTTGCAGGCAATCCTACTGCTGGTTTGCAAATTGAGTTGCTGGTGACCAAGATTCCCTTTGTAAGAACATCTTCAGAACATTACTCCCATTGTTTTCTTTTGCACTCAGAATGTTGGTTCTGATCCACATACACAATGGGAATAATAATGCATATTTTAAGTCAGCCAATAACATACCCAGCCAGGCACACAGTAACATTGATTGCTTTCCCAGATTTCAATTTGTACTGCCATCTATCCTTCTAGTTATGCATTCTATCATTAAATTTCACTTTCCTCTTAGTCAATAAGATTATTGCTAATTTTTACCTATTTCTTTTGAAAATGGTTCTATTTTGCTCCACTCTGCTGTGTGCTATGTTTCAATATTTCCACTTTCGTCGGATCAATACTTCATCGAAAGCTGATTCAGGTACTGGGAGCAAATAATCTATTGTCATTCAGGATAGCTACTCTGGTTTATTAAAGCCAACATTATGCTATGTACTAATGTCCGATCACTAATACATTATTATGTAAATAAGACTTACAAAATATCTTTTGAATACGATTAAAAGTTTTTTTCTACAAATCAAAGGGATATGGGTAACATTGCAAGAATTTTTTTAATGAAACATTTCTTGAAGAATGGTACTGTTTTCAATAATATGATTAGTACATTTTATATGCATCGACTTTTCTGCCAACAACATTTAAATTTGAGTTCTTGTTTCTCAAAGTATTTTTTAAAAACACCACCATTAAGCTCATTTTAAAAACAAATGTGCTGAGCACTGGAAATCTATATGAACTCAATGCAAACGCCAGTCATGGTGCACTGGTGGGACTTATTGCACTTACTGATTTGGGTTTATATATATGTAAATATATGCTTCAAATATTTATTAGGTGATTTCTTCCCAAATACAATACTACTGTTTATTTTTCATTTTGGATTGAAAAGTGAAAGGGTTGTCTGGCTATGCATTGCCTCCTTTTAATGTGAAATGTCTATCTCTGTAATTCACAGGCTTTAATTAAAAGAAATGAATAAGAACAAAACTTATTGTGTATTTTCATTTATTTCCAATATTATTATCTTCATTGTACAAGAGTCTGAACATTTTATCCAGCCATCTTCCCTGTAAGTTTATCTGTGTGCGACTTCTCATAATTTTGATCCAACTCCATAATCTGATGGAGGTCTTCTACCATTTCAAAATTTAAACTTATTTGTTTCAAAAACAACTTTGCATTCCTTTAGTTTATCAATATAAGTACTGTGCCTTTTGCTAATAAACTCTTGCCCTATCCTTTCTACAGTTTTGTCATATTAACTGAGGAATAGTGAAAAACTAGATTGGTAGATTAATAGATTAATGTGGAATTCATTGCCACAGAAGGCGGTGGAGGCCAAGTCAATGGATATATTTTAAGATGGAGATGAATAGATTCTTGATTAGTACAGGGGTCAGGGGGAGAAGCCAGGAGAATAGCATTCAGAGGGAAAGATAGATCAGCCATGATTGAAAGGCAGAGTTGACTTGATTGGCCGAATAGCCTAATTTTTCTCCTACAATTATGAACATATGGAAATAGCTATCAAAATCATTGCCAAAAAAATAGTCCCAAGGATCTCCATGCAATGTAGCCATCCCTTGATTTATGTGGTGCTTCAAATACAGTTAGTGCAGCCGATTCCTGCAAACCAAACTGATTATGCTCGGATAATGAACCACTTGATTCACTACATGATCATACTTCTACGGCTCACTGAGGAAATTGAGCACCTTTCAAATATAGCACTCACAAATTGATCTGGATGCAGCCAAAAGCCCTCTGCACTTGGGGATATCCTACAATGATAGTGTCAGAGAGTCAGAGAGTGATTCAGCATGGAAACAGGCCCTTTGGCCCAATTTGCCCACACCGGCCAACATGTTCCAGGTACACTAATCCCACCTGCACCTGCCCATACCCCCCTATACCTGTGTAACTTGTTTCTTAAACGTTGGGATAGTCCCTGCCTCAATTATCTCCTCTGGCAGCTCGTTCCATACACCCACCACCCTTTGTGTGAAAAAGATACCCCTCAGATTCCTATTAAATCTTTTCCCCTGTCCTCTGGTCCTCGATTCACTGACACTGTGCAAGAGATTCTATGCATCTACCCGATCTATTCCTCTCAAGATTTTATACCCTCTAAGATCACCCCTCATCTTCCTGCGCTCCAAGGAATAAAGCCCCAGCCTATTCAACCTCTATAGCTCAGACCCTCTAGTCCTGGCAACATCCTCGTAAAAATTCTAATAAATTCTAATTCTAATTAAAAATTGTAAATTCTTGCAGAGCTGATCCTTGCACAATTGATGCCATTTCCCATGCATTTGAAGGAGGTGCAACAACAGTCCATTCACCTTTTCCCTTCCCTACATCGAAGAATGCAAAGAATCATTCCAGGTGAAGCAGGCACTTGCAACCTTGAGTACTACACTTGGTGTTCACAATGTGGTCTCCTCTACAATGGAGAAACAAACAAAGGGATTGGGTGATTATTTGTGCACATGGGGTGGTGATTTTTGCAGCCTGCCCATTTGATTTGCAATCCCAATCGCATTCCAAACTTTCAGTCTGCAACCTCCTACATGGGCATAGTTAAGTCCCAATGTAAACTAGCAGAACAATATCCCATCATTTCCAAGCATCATACTCGTCTCCCTTTTATCCAATTTTTCCAAAATGCTTTACTAATGGTTAGTATGCATGTTCCTTATCACCTGATCTGCCTTAACCTGCCTCCATTTGTATTTTTTCTCTTTTACCACACTCCTTCCTCCACATCTGCTCTGAAAACTGCAAGTCCTCCATTCTTCCCCCAGTTCCAAGGGGCATTGATCCAATACATGGACTGGTTCCTCTTTCCACAGATGCTGCTTGACCGGCTGAGTTCTTCCAGCATTTGTTTTGTTATATGAAACATCAAATGCTTTCAAAAAATAAGCAACAATCAAAAAATCAAAAGGCAATCTTGCAAAATTGATCGATTCCTTTATTTATTTCTGGTGTTATAGGTGAAGTGGGGTCCTTCCTGCTGAAATACATGCAGTTAACTAAATGAGATTAAGATCAAGCATTAGCAGGACTACAGGACCTATCCATGTTCTCCAGAGATGCTGCCTGACCTGCTGAGTTACTCCAGCATTTTGTGTCTGCTTAAGCAGGAGCACAGACTTAACTATCTAATGCATCTAACTCCCAATAGACAGTTAGCATATGAACTGGCCTCATACTACCAATACCCTCTGCGGCAGAGAGTTCCTTTTTTTTCACCACTCTCTGTACCACCAAAAAATTTCTTCTCATCTCAAAACGAACAGATATTCCCCCTTATTTCTTAAGCTGTGACAGCTTGTCCTGGACTTCCCCAACATCGGGAGCAATCTGTCCTGCATCTAGCCTGTCCAACCCCTTAAGAATTTTGTAAGTTTCTATAAGATCCCCTCTCAATCTCCTAAATTCTAGAGAGTATAAACCAAGTCTATCCAGTCTTTCTTCATAAGACAGTCCTGACATCCCAGGAATCAGTCTGATGAATCTTCTCTGCACTCCCTCTATGGCAATAACGTCTGCTTCCTCAGATTTGGAGACCAAAACTGTATGCAATACTTCAGTGACCTAATGGTTCTCACCAAGACCCTGTACTGACTGCATTTACAACCTCTGTTAAGTTCCTATACTCAAATCCTTTTGCTATGGTAAGCTGAACATGGTTATTCGCTTTCTTCACTGCATGATCACTTCACAGTACAGAGGTCTCTACCTCAACGCTACTGAAGCTCAGCTGTCACTTGCAAATAAAATAATTTCTTACAGGCCTGGCTTTAATTTTTAGGTAGTGAATCCTCATCCCAGATTTTCTAACTGAAATTGTTTCTCGCTACCTATCCCATGATAAGCCCTGAATGCAATGGAAATGTCAATTGAAATAAATCCACACTAGATTAATTTCTGGCAACGTCTGCAGGGGTGTGCATAAAGGCAGCCATAAGTAGTTTTAACAGCATTCAGTGACTAAATGGTTCTCATGAGATTACGTTGACTTGCTGACAGCATTTAACAACCCTGTTAAGTTCCATTGTGCATATTAAGTGCATATGGTACAGTGAAAATGGTTATCAAAAGTACAGCAGTATCACGATCAGCTGGACAAGTCGGCAGAGGTATGGCTAATGAAGTTTAATGTGAAAGATGTTGCATTTTGGGAATTCAAACCAGGGCAGGAGCTTCATAGTGAATGAAGGGCCCTGGGAAGAATGGTAGAGTAGAGGGAGCTACGAGTACAAGTACAAGTACATAGTTCCCCAAAATGTGGTGTCATAGGTAAATAAATCTTTTGGTATATTGGTTTTCATCAGTCAGGGTATTGAGTATAATATTTGGGACATTATGTTATAGTTGTACGAGGTTGGTGAGACTGTATTTGGACTATTCTGTTCAATTTTTTGTCACCTTGCTAAAGGAAGGATTTCATTAAGCTGGAAAGAGTGCAGAGAATATTTACGAGAATGTTGCCAGTGCCTGAGGGTCTCGAATATAGGTAGAGATTGGATAAACTAGGTCATTATTCCCTTGGATCGCGAGAAGCCGAGAGGTGATCTTATGGAGTTGTATAACATCATCAGAGGAATTGATAGAGTGAATGCAGTCTTTACCTAGAGTAGGGGAGTCAAGAGCCAGAAGGCGAAGGGGAGAGGATAAAGATTTAATAGAAAACGCAAGATTAATTTTTTCACTCAGACGGTAGTGGGTATCTGGAACAGGCTGCCAGAGGATAGTAGTTGAGGCAAGTACTAAAACATTTAAAAGGCACGTGACAGAAAAGGTTTGAAAAAGGACACCTGGACACTATCCACAATGTTTTACATTTTCACAATAAAGGTATATAGGGGCTGGAAAAGTAGGAGTTTGTAAGAGTACATGTAAAGTAATTGATAGTAATCTATCCACTCCCACTCTACCCCTATCCGAATACCCCATCACCTAACTCAGCATTAAGCATCACTCTTTCTGTATTCAACAGAAATTATACACAAAATGTCTGTCAATTACATGATTTTAATATAATCATTTCTCAATACATTGAACAAATGCAGTGTTTGCGAAATTCCATAACATAAATTATATACATTCTGCTAAATGTCATTCAGTCTTAAGTGTTCCCAGTTTACTATTACTACAAACATAGGTTTTTGTCCAACATCGATTATGGGCCTGTCCCACTTAGGTGATTTTTTGGGCAACGACGGACGACTGCCGTAAAATCTTCCAACATATTGAAACTTTTTCAGTGACAGTGGCGACATTTTTGCTGTCGTAGGTTGCCGCCAGGTGCCCTAGGTGAATTCCAATTAAACTAGTCCCTGGCAGTCACCTAAAGAGTCGCCCAAGTGGAACAGGCCTTTTATTAGACAAGTTACTGTTATCTATTGAAAATACAATGAAGTATTTCGGTGAGAATGTATTTCTGAATGCACATGTAGATTGATACCACTAGAGGTCACAGTTTATCTACTTTCCAGCATTGTCCAAATAACAGAAGCAAGATACCGCAGATGCCATAATCTGAAGCAAAATAAAAACTGCTGGAGGTTTTCTGCTTTCAGGTAGCATCTGCAGAGGGAAATGAACAGTCAATAATTTGAGTTGAGACACTTTGTTTGAATTAAATTTGATGATGAGGTTAAAAATGGAGCAGAGGGAATGGAGACCTGCAAGTTTGTAGCATGTGAGGTTGGAGTGGGTTAAGGGAGTGGATTAATCAAGATTGATGCCCAGTGTCAGCTGTAGGAAATGAAAAGGATGAGAGACTGTAAAAGGCCAGAAGTGGGTGGCCAAGAACAAGAGGAGACAGGAGAAAGGGTCGTCAGTTGGGGCGGAAAGACTCAATGGAAGAAGAGCTCAACATCAGCGGAGTCGGGGGATATGGGGAGAAGGCAGGAACAGGGTACTCATTGGGGATGATCAGCCATGATCACATTGAATGGCCGGTGCTGGCTCGAAGGGCCGAATTATCATGACAAACTCAGAACTCATTGAGGTGCAGGAGTACAAAGACGAGGCCTCTGGTGAGGACAGACCACTCAGCGACAGAGAGACTAGACGCAGGATCACAAGAAGTTAATGAAGTGGGCTGGCTCTGAGAAGAGGGAAGAATGGGGGTGAAATGTGAAGCCAGAGGAACGGATATAGATGAAACAGGCAAGGGGGATAAGATAACAGTGGAAATGAGAGCCTACCTGGGTGTGGTGGCACAGGGAGGAAAGAGGAGGGAACATTTCACTCCATGTCTCTCCTTATCTTACAGGCTTTTGTTTTCTTTTCATTTATAGCCTTTGTTCAACCTTCTGCCAATTAACCCCCTACCCACCTCACCTGTATTCACCTCTCACTTGCCAGTCTTTGTTTCAGCCCCACCACTTGTCCAGCACCATCCCCCCCCCCCCCCCCCCCCCCCCCCCCCCCCACTACATCTACAGGGTCCCGATGCAAAACAACGCCCAACCATGTTCTCCAGCGATGCTGCCTGACCTGCTGAGTTACTCCAGCCCTTAATGTCTTTGTTTGTAAATCAGCTTCTGCAGTTCCTCATTTACTCCAAGAAAAAAAGATGACACGGTTCACACTAAAATTGGCATAGTCTTCTCTTCAATTTAATATGGTCAGAATTAAAATGAAGAATATTGCTGCACATGTCCATTCATAGATATAAATTAAAATTCCAGAAATGCTGGAAATCAGTACAAATTTATTGGCATCAACTAGTTTCATCAAGAAAATTTCCATCATGAAAATGCAAGGTACAATTTACTTCATTCTATTCCAAAATGTACACCCATCATTGTCCTTAGTTGCACTTATCAGTATTGTGCAAAAAGCACATTATCAGTTTCAATTAATGCATAACAATGCTATTTCAATTCATGATATTAAATGCTTTGACAAACACACAGCATTATATTTATTTCAAGAATACAGTGAGATACAGTTAGTTCTAGTTATTTTTTGCCCATTGACACTCCTTATTTTCTTTCCAGATATATTCTTCATTATCATAGATCTCCTAAAATAAAAGAATTTAAAATAAATTACAACGTTCCATAAAATGGCGGCACAGTGCCACGGGAGCAGGGTAGAGTTGCTGCCTTACAGTGCTTTCAGCGCCACAGATCCAGGTTCAATCCCGACTACCGGTGTTTTCAATATGGAATTTTTACGTTCTACCCGTGACCGCTTGTGTTTTCTCCGAGATCTTTGGTTTCATCCCACACTCCAAGGACGTACAGGTTTGTAGGTTAATTGGCTTTCTATAAATGTAAATTGTCCCTAGTGTGTGTAGGATAGTTTTAATATCTGGGGATCGTTGATCAGTGTGGACACGGAAGGGCCTGCCTCAGTGCAGTATCTCCAACCTAAACTAAAGTATGTATGAATATTTGTACTTCAAAAATAAAGATTTGAATGTCTAAATTTGAAATCATTAAAATATATAACATGTTCTCAACCTTTAATTAGTTGATCCTTTTAATGATGCACGTGCTTGGTAGTGTTGTTTCTCCAAGGAACCGAGTTGGGAATCGTCGTGTGTCATTGTCTGGTGTCAGGACAAAGAATGTGGCCCATCCATCAGAGCCCATCGGGTGCAATTATTCTCAATGTTGGGACCGTTTACCTCAGAACACTGACAATACTTTTCTTATGCTGCCAATGGATTTGTTGGCAATTTTCCTCCAGCATTTGATATGCCTTTGCAGGTTGTCCAAGTGTTTTTGTTTATTTATTCGTTCATGTCTATAGATGGCACTGGCAATGCTAGCATTTATCATCAATCCATAATTGTCTCCAACCAAAGCAACAGTTAAGAGTCAACCACTCTTATTTTGCACTTGACTATATTCTGGAGATACATAGAAGCCAAATTGGAAAAAAAAAACATCACTAAACCAGCTGCGTTTTAAGAAAATCTAGTTTTGTGGTTATCGTGAAACTTGCTCTCATTTCAAATGCCATATTTGTTAAATTAATTTATGTACCACAAGTGGCTTTCAGTCTTATTTCTCACAGCAGTGGACCAGAACATTGATTGCTGGTCCAGTACCACAAACAATATGCTGTCATGACATAACAAAAACAGTGGGATGGAGATCACTGTTGCCTGGTACACCAAAAGTTTAATGTCAGGTTTGATGTTCAAACACTCTATTTCCCAGATGGCCCAAGTCTTTGCTGGCACGCTGAACACAATAGTAAATGTCATCATCCTTTATAGAACATAGATTGTTACAGCCCAGGAACAGGATATTTGGCCCACAATATCTGTGCCAAACATGATGCCAAGTTAAACTAATCACCTCTCCCTGCATGTGAATCACATCCCTCCATTAATGCATGCCCATGTGCCCATCTAAGAGCCTCTTAAACGCCATTACTGATTCTCTGCATTCTTTGTATATAAAAAACTTTAAACACATCTCCCACACATCTGCATTAAATTTGCTCCCTCGGACTTAATACTATGCCCTCTAATCTTTGATAATTTCAACCTGCAAAAAAGGTTCTTATCCTCTACCTTATCAAAGCTTCTTCTAATTGTATATATCGGGTCACACTTCAGCCTCAAACACTGAACAAAAAAAATAAAAATCCAAGTTTGTCTAACTTCATCTTGTAGATAATATCCTTTAATCCAGACAGCATTCTGGTAAACCTCTTCTGCACATTCTCCTAAGCCTCCACATCCTTCCTGTAATAGGGTGACCAGAACTGCAAACGATACTTTAAATGCAGCCTAATCAAAATATTATAAAGCTGCAACGTGAATGCCTGACTCTTACACTCAATGAAAAACAAAGTGCTGGAGTGACTCAGCAGGTCAGGCAGCATCTCTGGAGAACATGGATAGATGATGTTTCGGGTCAGGACCTGTCGCCAATGCACGTTCTCCAGAGATGCTGCCTGACCTACTGAGTTACTCCAGCACTGTCCTTTTTTGAATAAAACCAGCATCTGCATTTCTTTCCGTCAGCTTCTTATACTCGATGCTCTGACCAAACAAGGTAAGCTTCTACCACCCTATCTGCTTTTGTGTTGCCACTTTCACGGAGCAATGACCTTAGACCCCAAGATAACTCTGTACATAAATGCCATTATAAGGGTCTTGCCTTTAACTGTGTATTCCCCTAACATTTGAACTCCCAAAGTGCAACACCTCACTCAGATTAACCTTCATTGAAGTAGCTCTTGATATACTGCATTTTGTTGTCTCTGTACTGTACACTGCACAAGGACAATAAAGTTTGAATCTGAATCTGAATAATATATGGATGGATTGGATGAGATTGTGAAGGATTAATTGTACAATGTGAGCAGGATGGTAGAAGCAAGGTGATTAGTTGGGAAACCCTTGAACCAGTATACACAGAATGTTAATTACAGATTCGATTGCAGATTTGTCTTCATATACAAATTGAGAACAAATGTGAGTATCCAATTAAGGTTAGCCCGAGACCAAAATATTATAAAGTAAATGAAAAAGAAATATTAGAATAAAAAAATTAAAACAACTAGGCAAGTTAATTTTACTGCCAATTTGCTATTATACAAGTTCTCCATTTGAATTCCCTGATGTTAAAACTCATACCTTCTTCCATATAGGCACGGTGGCTTTCAAAGTGTCAATGCAATATTTCACTGCTTCAAGGGATTCATTTCTATGCGGACCAGAGATGGCAATGATCACACTTGCTTCAGTCACATTAACTAATCTGCAGAATTACAAGATTAAAAATCCATTAAAAACAATAAGAAGAATTTGAATTCTAAAATAATACTTCACTGTTTTAGAAATACACACAGACTTAAATAATATTAATTAAGCAAGCCTCTATGCTTAAAGTGCACGGGGCTTATGTCTTAAAGAGCATCAAGTTCTCAAAAAATCTTATAAAATTAGACAAATTTCATTGTTTCATATCGGGACATATGACAATAAAACACTCGACTCTTACAATATGCCAGGTGATTGCAGGCAGCTACAAGACCAATAAAACTGTCATGGGAGGGGATTTTAACTTTTCCAATATAGACTGGGATCGTCATAGTGCCAAGGTGTAATTTGTCAAAGGTTTAGAGAGCTAAGTATGATCTACTCTTAGGAAATTGCAAAAGGCAAATGACTGAAGGATCCATGGGCAAGCCTATTCCAACCTGTGACCATTGTTCTATTAGCTTTAAAATGGTTATGGAAAACGAGAGGGGCGGGGCACAAATTAAGCTTCTGAACTGGGACAAGGTTGACTTTGATGGTCTTAGACTGTTACTTGCTAAAGTAGATTGAACTAAGTGGTTTGCTGGCAAAGGAACATCTGGAAAGAGGGATGCTTTTAAATATGTGATGATAAGAGTTCGGGGCAACCTGAACTCCAGTCCTGTTAGCATGATGGACAACGTAGGTGGGAGTAAGAAAGCTTGGGTGATGAGAGAAATTGAGGATCTGGTCATGAAAAAGGAGGCATGCGACAGTAATAGGCAACTGAGATCAAGCATATTCCTGGAGGAGTTTCAGGAACTGAGGAGCACATTTAAGAAGGATATCAAGAGGGCAAAAAGTGGGCAGAAGATAGCCCCCGGAAAATACTAAGGAAAATCATGAGATTTTATGTACATTACGGGGAAGAAGGAGAGAGAATAGAGCCTTTCAGAAACCAAAGTGGTTACGTCTGCCTGGAGGTGCAGGAGATGGGCAAGATCCTCAATGAGTATTCCTCCTCTGTTCTTACCATGAAGAAAGACATGAAGATTAGGGAACTTTGGACAGTTAATGGAGATATCTTGAGGACAGTCCACATTAAAGTAGAGGAGCTGCTGAATGCGCAAAGATGCATGAAGATAGAAAAACCTCCCGGCCAGAACAGATATATCCGAGGGCACTGCAGGAAGCAAGAGAAGAATTTGCAGATGCCCTGGCTGAGATATATGACATGGGTGAGGCGCCAGAAGCCTGGAGGGTGGCTATTGTTGTGCCTCTATTTTAAGAGGAGCTGCACGGAAACGTCTGGGAACAATAGACCAGCGAGCCCAACATCTGTGGCAAGCAAGTTATTGGAGCAGATTCTGAGGGATAAGATGTGTGCATTTGGATAGACAGGGGCTGATTAGGGTTAGCATAGTTTTGTACATGTCTTACAAATCTGATTAAATGTTTTGAACTAGTAACCAAAAAGGTTGACGAGGACAAAGCCATAGTCTATTGGACAGGGTCTTTGATGAAGTTTCAAACAGTAGGCTGTTCTGAATGGTTTGATCACATGGAATCCAGGAAGAACTAGCTGACAGGACAGAGAATTAGCTTCATTGAAGGAAGCAAGGGATGTTGGTGGAAGGTTGTTATATGGACTGGTAGCCTGTGACTAGTGGTGTGTGTCAGGGATCAGTGCTGGGCCCATTGCTGTTTATGGTTTATAACAATGATTTTAATGAGTATGTACGACAAGATTAGTAAGTTTGCAGACGGCACTAAAGTGGGTGGTATTGTAGGTAGCGAAGAAGGTTGTCAAAAATGACACCAGGGTCTTGATCAGATGGGCAGGTGGGCTGAGGAATGGTTAATGGAGCTTTATGCAGATAAGTACGAGGTTTTGCCATTTGGAAACTCAGACCGGGGTACCTACGACCTTTACAGTGAATGGCAGGGCACGGGTGAGTATTGTGGAGCAGGAAGATCCAGGAGTGCAGGTACATAGTTATTTGAAAACGGCATCACAGGTAGATAGAGTGGTCAAGAAGGCTTTCGGTATTTTGGCCTTCATCATTTAGGATATTGAGTATAGAAGTTGAAATGTTGTTGTAGTTCCACAAGACCTTGCTGAGGCTGCATTTGGAGTATTCAGTTTCATTCACCCAGCTATAGGAAGGATGTTGTTAAGCTGGAGAGAGTGCAGAGAAGATTTATGAGGATGTTGCCAGGGCTATAGGGCCTGAGCTACAGGGCAAGGCTGGGCAAGCTAGGACTTTATTCCTTGGAGTGCAGGAGGATGTTCTTATAGAAGTATTTAAGACTATGAGGGGAATAGATAGGGTGAATGCACATACTGTTTTACCCAGAAAAGGCAATTCCAGAACCAGAGGGCATACATTTATGGTGAGAGAGGAAAGAGAGGCAACTTTTTCCTCAGAGTGTGGTGGTGGTGGAATAAGATGCCAGAGGAGGTAGTTGAGGCAGGTACTATAACAGCATTTAAAAGACATTCGGGCAGGTACTTGGATTGGAAAGGTTTAGAAGGATATGGGCTAAATGCAGGCAGGTGGGACTAGTGTAGATGGGGCATCTTTGTCGGCATGGGCAAGTTGGTTTAAAGAGCCTGTTTTCATGCTGTATGACTCTATACCGGAAATGTCATCTGATCTAAATCAGATGCATCCTCGTCTTCTGGTAAAAAGTGATAAAGACTGGAAAATGCTTCCTATAATCCTCTTGACACAAGGATTCAAAAAAGGCAAATGTGACTATTGTTCAATAATGGCAAAGGACATGGCAGTAACAACGTCAGTCAGTTTAATCTTGGAGAGGAAGCTCCTAAAACGGTGAGGAATAGCTGATCACTCGGAGTTTGGAGAGGTTTGGGTTAACATATGAGAACCAGCATGGAAGTATTAAAGATGAATCATGTGTGAGTAACTTCCTTTCATCATTTGGTGAGCTGACAGAGAAAGTTGATGAATGGAATGTCGCAGATGTTGTTCATATGGATTTTCAGACGCCATTAGGCAAAATCCCACATTAAAAAGACCGGTTTCCAAATTTACAGGCTATGGGCTAAAGTATCAGTAACAGAATAGATACATGAAAAGTTAAGGACAGAAACCAGACAGGCACGGTAATGGTTGTTGATCAGACTGAAGGCTGGCAAACAGTGATGCTTGCCAGGATCAGTCCTGGGAACCATTGTTTTTTTCTTTATTTACATTAATGACTTGGATGTGAACAAGTGAGGTAATATTTCAAAATCAGCAGATGACATTAAATTTGTAATTGTAGTACTCAAGGAGAAGGATAGTAATACCCTTCAAGTGGACGTAGTTGGCAGATGATTTTTTTAGGCAAAACAATATATACATTACATATTTTAATAGAGAAAAAATTGGATGTACAATAAAGATTAAATGGAAGTTATACACTATATGTAAGAGCAGGGAGAGATATAGGAGTGTATATAGGAGTGTGCAATCTCTGACAGTGATCAGGACATTTTGTGAGAGCAGTTGGTAAAACAGATGAGATTATCAGCTTCATAAGCAGAGGCAGAGAAAACAAATGTCGGGGCAATATGTTCAAGTGTTGCAATAAACTGCAGATTACTGGAATCTTAAGTAAAAAGCAAAATGCTGGAGGAGCTCAGAGGGTCAGGCAGTGACTGTGGAGGGAAATGGACAGAAAACATTTGGGATTGGAATGCGTCTTAAGAAGGGTCTCGACCCAAAACGTCACACATTCCTTCTCTCCAGAGTTGCTGCCTGCCCCGCTGAGTTACTCCAGCATTTTGTGTCTATTTAGGGTTGGAATCCTTCTTTAGACTGATGGATTAGAGGAGAGATAGCATGGAAAGAGACAAGGGGAAGTGGTATGGCAAGAAATAGCAAGTGATTGGTGGAGCCAGGTTTAGTTTAGTTAAAAGATACCGCACAGAAACAGGCCCTTCGGCCCATCAAATCCATGCCGATCCCTGCACACTAACACTATCCTACACATATTAGGGACAATTTACAATTTTACCAAGCCAATTATCCTACAAACCTGTACGTCTTTGGAATGAGGGAGGAAACCAAAGCTCCCAGAGAAACCCCACGCAGATCACGGGGAGAACGTACAAACTCCATACAGACAGCACACGCAGTCAGGATCTAACCCGGGTCTCTAGCGCTCTAAGGCAGGAACTCCATCGCTGCACCACAGTGACATCCTGCGAGGACAGTTTGATTGGCAAATGAGTCAGGAGGAGGAGAGAAGGTTGGCGATAGTAACCGAGGCTGGAGCTGACGTGAAGAAAACAAAAAGGCACAGATGGTAGAATTTGACAATGACAAAAGATGGGGAGTGAAATGTAGAACCAGAAGGATAGAAACATAGAAAATAGGTGCAGGTGTAGGACATTCAATATGACCATAGCTGATCATCATAAATCAGTACACCATTCCTGCTTTTTCCCCCATATCGCTCGATTCCTTTATCCACAAGAGCTAAAGGTTATACAGGGCCCTACTGAGACTACACCTGGAGTATTGTGTGTAGTTTTGGTCTCCAAATTTGAGGAAGGACATTCTTACTATTGAGGGAGTGCAGCGTAGGTTCACAAGATTAATTCCCAGGATGGCGGGACTGTCATATGCTGAGAGAATGGAGTGGCTGGGCTTGGATACTCTGGAATTTAGAAGGATGAGAGGGAATCTTATTGAAACATAAGATTATTAAGGGTTTGGACGCGCTAGCGGCAGGAAACATGTTCCCGATGTTGGGAGAGTCCAGAACCAGGGGCCACAGTTTAAGAATAAGGGGTAAGACATTTGGAATGGAGATGAGGAAACACTTTTTCACACGTGAAAAAGGGTGGTGGAGGCCGGGCGGTGGAGGTCGGTTCTCTGGATACTTTCAAGAGAGAGCTAGATAGGGCTCTTAAAGATAGCGGTGTCAGGGGATATGGGGAGAAGTCAGGAATGGAGTACTCACCCATAATCACATTGAATAGCGGTGCTGGCTAAAAGGACCAAATGGCCTACTCCTGCACCTATTGCCTATAAATCGAACTCTCTCGTGAATACATCCAGTGAATTGGCCTCCACTGCCTTCAGTGGCAGAGAATTCCACAGATTCACAACTCTCTCTGGGTGAAAAAGTTTTTCCTCATCTCAGTCCTAATTGGCCTACCCCTTATTCTTAAACTGTGACCGCTGGTTCTGGATTCCAACATCAGGAACATTTTTTCCTGCATCTTGCCTGTCCAATCCCTTTCTATAAGATGATGGATAGAAAGGAAGGAAAACAGGAATAGGAAGAATGAGAGATGAGCGGAAGGGGGAGGGGAAAGGAATAAGGGGTTGAGGGGAAAAAAAATTTGGAATAAGATGTTGGCGGTAGGGAGAGTGGAAAGAAAGGCATGTGCAGGTGAGGGAGTGGGAGGGGTTGGGAAAGCTGAGTGGATGAGAAGAAGGGAGGATCATTATCTGATATTGGATAATTCAATGTTTATGTTGTTGGGTTGCAGGCTACCCAAATGGAATACGAGGTGATGGTCATCACGTTGGCGTGTGGTCTCACTCTGACAATGGACAGACAGATCGGTATGGGTAGAGCAAGGGGAAATCAAAATGGTTTGTTCCTGGAAGTTCCAGGCAGGCCCAGGCAGACAGAGCAGTTTTTTTTTCAGACAATAGGTTAAACTTTTAGAAACTAGAAACTGCTACAAAGCAAAAAAAACAAAACAATAACCCATACACATTGACTAAAACATCAGACCATAATACATTTTAATTTAAATACAGGAAATAAACTATTAACCTACATCACACAGAATGTCCCCAATTGGCTAAGCACTAGTGTTGATTGTCATAGAAGCATACACCGCAGTATCAGGCCCAACCTGCCAATGCCAACCATCTAAGCTAGTTCCATTTACCCGCATTTGGCACATATCCCTCTAAACCTTTCCTATCCATATGCCTTTCCAAGTGTCATTATTTATGGAGAGAAAGCAGGAGAATGGGGTTAGGAGGGGGAGAGATAGATCAACCATGATTGAATAGCAGAGTAGACCTCATGGGCCGAATGGCCCAATTCTGCTCCTATCACATGATCTTTTAAATGGGCAGCACAGACTACGGTTCGGATCCTGATTATGGGTGCTGTCTGAATGGAGTTTGTACGTTCTCTCTGCGACCATGTAGGTTTTCTCCGGGTGTTCCAGTTTCCTCCCACATTCCAAAGGCAATCGACAATAGACAATAGGTGCAGGACTAGGCCATTTGGCCTTTCGAGCCAGCACCGCCATTCAATGAGATCGTGGCTGATCATCCCTAATCAGTACCCCTGCCTTCTCCCCATATCCCCATATCCCCTGACTCCGCTATCTTTAAGAGCCCTATCTAGCTCGCTCTTGAAACTATCCAGAGAACTGGCCTCCACTGCCCTTTGAGGCAGAGAATTTCACACTCAACTCAAAGTGTTTCCTCATCTCCGTTCTAAATGGCTTACCCCTTTTTATTAAACTGTGGCCCCTGGTTCTGGACTCCCCCAATATCGGGAACATGTTTCCTGCCTCTAGCGTGTCCAAACCCTTAATAATCTTATATGTTTCAATAAGAACCCCTCTCATCCTTCTAAATTTCAGAGTAAACAACCCCAGCCGCTCCATTCTCTCAGCATATGACAGTCCTGCCATCCCGGGAATTAATCTTATAAACCTACACTGCACTCCCTCAATAGCAAAAATGTCCTTCCTCAAATTAGGGGACCAAAACTGCACACAATACTTCAGATGTGGTCTCACTAGGGCCATATACAACTGCAGAAGGACCTCTTTGCTCCTATACTCAACTTCTCTTGTTATGAAGGCCAACATGCCATTTGCTTTCTTCACTGCCTGCTGTACCTGCATGCTTACTTACATTGACTTACCCCCAGATCCCGTTGTACTTCCCTTTTTCCCCCAACTTGACACCATTTAGGTAAAAATCTGCCTTCCTGTTTTTGCTACCAAAGTGGATAACGTCACAATTATCCACATTAAACTTCATCTGCCATGCATCTGCCCACTCTCCCAACCTGTCCAAGTCACCCGGCATTCTCATAGCATCCTCCTCACAGTTCACACTGCCCCCCAGCTTTGTGTCATCTGCAAATTTGCTAATGTTACTTTGAATCCCTTCATTTAAATCATTGATGTATATTGCAAATAGCTGTGGTCCCAGCACCGAGCCTTGTGGTACCCCACTAGTCACTGCCTGCCATTCTGAAAGGGACCAGTTAATCCCTACTCTTTGTTTCCTGTCTGCCAACCAATTTTCTATCCATGACAGCACTCTACCCTCAAGGCGTGCAGGTTTGTAGGTTGAATGGCTTCTGTAAATTGTGCCGTGTGTAGAATGCAAAACTGGGATAACAGGGAACTAATGAACAGGTCAGCGTCGAATCAGTGGGCCGAAGGGCCCGTTTCCACGCGGTATCTTTAAACTAAAACAAATGCCTTTGTACAGTGTCCTCCATAATGTTTGGGATAAAAACCCATCATTTATTTGCCTCTGTACTCCATGCCTATTTCCGAAGATCTTTCCTGGTCCCAGCACACTGATGCAACTATAAAGAAAGCACATCAGCGCCTCTATGTCCTGAGAAGATTATGGAGAGTCAGTATGTCAAAGAGAACTCTCTTCAACTTCTACAGGTGCACAGTAGAGATCATGCTGACTGGTTGCATCGTGGCTTGGTTTGGCAACTTCAGCGTCCAGGCGCGGAAAAGAATGCAGAAAGTTGTGAACACTGCCCTGTCTATCATCGGCTCTGACCTCCCCACCATCGAAGGGATCTATCGCAGTAGCTGCCTCAAAAAGGCTGCCAACATCATTAAGGACCCACACCATCCTGGCCATGCTCTCATCTCTCCACTACCATCGGGTAGAATAGTAAAGTATAGTATAGTATATCTTTATTGTCATTTTCCGGAGTACTCACATACCCAGAGGAAACAAAAAAACGTTGCTCAACCAGTGTCCATTCAGTGTGCAGTAAAAAATAGATAGAAATAAAAATACATATATCATGAACAAATTAAACACTCTACTCTCTACTAAACATCAACAGGCGTTCCGATCGGCAGCGGCACGACAGAAGGTACAGGATCCTGAAATCTAGTACATCCAGGTTCAGGAACAGCTTCTTCCCCACAGCCATCAAGCTATTAAACTCGCCAACAAACAGACTCCGAACTATAACAGCCTATTGCTTTATCTGTTTCTTTATATGTGTATATACATGGTCTATGCTATATAGACACACTGAACTGTTCTGTATTTTTTATGCTTACAATATTCCGTTGTGCTGCAGCAAGCAAGAATTTCATTGTCTTATCTGGGATACATGACAATAAACTCTCTCAACTTGACTCGATTTGTTTTGACAATTTGAGATTTGTAATAGAAAAAAAAAAATCACATGCGGTTAAAGTACACAATGTCAGATTTTAATAAAGGTCATTTTGGGTCAATTGGGTTCAGATCGGGTGATTGACTTGGCCACTCAAGAATTGACCATTTTTTAAGCTTTGAAAAAGTCCTTTGTTGCTTTAGCAGTATGTTTGGGATCATTGTCTTGCTGTAGAATAAATTACCAGCCAATTCGTTTTTGGGGCATTTGTTTGAACTTAAATAGATTGGATGTGTCCGAACACTTCAGAATTCATTATGCTACTATCATCAGCATTTGTTTCATCAATGAAGATAAATGAGCCTGTACCTAGAGCAAGCATACATGCCCAGGCCATAACACCACCATGTTTCATAGATGAGGTGGTATGCTTTGGATCTTGGGCAGTTCCTTCTCTCCTCTATCACTCGGATATAACCATATAACATATAACAATTACAGCACGGAAACAGGCCATCTCGGCCCTTCTAGTCCGTGACGAACACTTATTCTCCCCTAGTCCCATCTACCTGCACTCAGACCATAACCCTCCATTCCTTTCCCGTCCATATAACTATCCAATTTATTTTTAAATGATAAAATCGAACCTGCCTCCACCAACTCAACTGGAAGCTCATTCCACACAGCTACCACTCTCCGAGTAAAGAAGTTCCCCCTCATTTTACCCCTAAACTTTTGGCCCTTAATTCTCAAATCATGTCCTCTTGTTTGAATCTTCCCTACTCGCAATGGAAAAAGCTTATCCACGTCAACTCTGTCTATCCCTCTCATCATTTTAAAGACCTCTATCAAGTCCCCCTTAACCTTCTGCGCTCCAAAGAAAAAAGACCTAACTTGTTCAACCTTTCTCTGTAACTTAGTTGCTGAAACCCAGGCAACATTCTAGTAAATCTCCTCTGTACTTGCTCTATTTTGTTGACATCCTTCCTATAATTAGGCAACCAAAATTGTACACCATACTCCAGAATTGGCCTCACCAATGCCGTGTACAATTCTAACATTACATTCCAACTTCTATACTCAATGCTCTGATTTATAAAGGCCAGCACACCAAAAGCTTTCTTTACCACCCTATCTACATGAGATTCCACCTTCAGGGAACTGTGCACATTTATTCCTAGATCCCTCTGTTAATATACGTTAATCTTCATCTCATCTGTCCACAAGAACTGTTTTTCCAGAACTGTGGTTGCTCTTTTAAGTGCAGTTGTACAGGGCCTTGGTGACACCACACCTGGAGTATTGCGTAAAGTTTTGGTCCCCTAATTTGAGGAAAGACATTCTTGCCATAGAGGGAGTGCAGAGAAGGTTCACCAGACTGACTCCTGGGATGGCAGGACTTTCATATGAAGAAAGACTGGATAGACTCGGCTGGTACTCGCTAGAATTTAGAAGATTGAAGGGGGATCTTATAGAAACTTACAAAATTCTTAAGGGGTTTAACAGGCTAGATTCAGGAAGATTGTTTCCGATGTTGGGGAAGTCCAGAACAAGGGGTCACAGTTTAAGGATAAGGGGGAAGTCTTTTAGGACCGAGATAAGACTTTTTTTTTCACACAGAGAGTGGTGAATCTGTGAAATTCTCTGCCACAGAAAGTAGTCAAGGCCAGTTCATTGGCTATATTTAAGAGGGAGTTAGATGTGGCCCTTGTGGCTAAAGGGATCAGGGGGTATGGAGAGAAGGCAGGTACAGGATACAGAGTTGGATGATCAGCCGTGATCATATTGAATGGCGGTACAGGCTCGAAGGGCCGAATGGCCTACTCCTGCACCTATTTTCTGTTTCTATGTTTACTTCTTGGCAAAATTGTAACCTGGCCATCCTATTGTTGCAGCTAACCAGTGGTTTGCATCTTGCAGTGTATTTCTGTTTCTGAAGTCTTCTGCGAACAGTGGCCATTGACAAATCCACACCCGATTCCTGAAGAGGGTTTCTAATCTGTCGGACAGGTATTTAGGGATTTTTCTTTATGAGAGAGAGAATTCTTCTGTCATCAGCTGTGGAGGTCTTCCTTGGCCTGCAATTAGTAAGCTCACCAGTGCTCTTTCTTCTTAATGATGTTCCAAACAGTTGATTTTGGTAAGCCTAAGGGTTGGCTGATGTCTCCTCACAGTTTTATTCTTGTTTCTCAGTTTCATAATGGCTTCTTTGACTTTCTTTGGCACAACTTTGGTCCTCATGTTGATAAACAGCAATAAACGTTTCCAAAGGTGATGGAAAGACTGGAGGAAAGACTAGGTGCTGAGAGCTCCCTTATACCTGCATTAAGGAGGCATTTACACACCTGAGTAATTGCAAACACCTGTGAAGCCATGTGTCCCAAACATTATGGTGCCCTGAAATGGGGGGGGGGGGGGGGGGGGGGGGGAGACTATGCATAAACATAACTGTATTTTTTACATGGTGAAACTGTATAAAAAATACCCTTTAATAAAATCTGACAATGTGCACTTTAACCAAATGTGATTTTTTTTCTATTACAATCTCAAATTATGGAGTACTGAGGCAAATAAATAAATGATGGGTCTTTGTCCCAAACATTATGGAAGGCACTGTAAATATCTTCCTCATCTACCTCTTCTGGCAGCTTGTTTCATTCACACACCACGCTCCGAGTGAAAAGGTTGCTCCTCCAGTTAGTATTAAATCGTCCCTCTCGCCTTAAACCTATGTCCTCTTGTTTTTGACTCCTTTACCCTGGGTAAAAGACTCTGGACATTCACCCTATCTATTCCCCTCATCTATCTATCTATCTATCTATCTATCTATCTATCTATCTATCTATAAAACTCTGGGGCTATCCGTCCGGCTGCCGTCCGGATCCCTTTCTGCCTTTTGATTCGTGCCCGATACTCGCAGATGTCCAATCGGAATGGCCGATGCTCGCAGATGTCCAAAGCGGAATGGATCAATTTGCATGTACGGCTGCCGGCTGCATTTCTTTCTTTGATTCATTGCCACGCCCAATCCAGACGCTCAATCTCCGAGATCTTTTCCATTTCGATAGAGAATTCGCTTTTCTTTCTAAGTATCCGCTCCTCATTACATTTTGTCGTGTTGAAGTACACGTTTTTTAATCAAATCCTTCTCCCCCCCCCCCCCCAAGTATTTCAAAAATAAACTGGCTTCTCCATTTACATGTCAGCTTCCAACACACTTCGAAACAAAGTTGCAAGACAGGAACACTCTGAACTTTTCACTGCTGCAGCAGGCAGGGGAGGTGCCATTGGATTTTTTTTTAAATCCACTGCTGAGGGAGGCAGGGCAGTGCTGGAATCTTACTTTTGAGAACGGCTTCAGTTCCATTGGAGGAGACGGGTGCATGGTGGAATATTGGGTTGGGGGATCACACCATTGGGGGAGCAGACCCAACGGGTCTGCACTTGGTCTAGTATATTACTAAAAAGTCTGTTCTTGACCGGTTTTGGCGATCTGTGCTGCGATTTCCGAGAGAACGCCGCCACCTACGGCCGTCATTTTTGGCCACCTCGCTCAGAGCCCCCCTCCGCCGCATGTGTGCCGAGGATTTTTCCAGTCGATGAAAAATGACAGAGATATTAATGATTTTACAAAATTCCCCATTCTCTCTGCTGCCCCCACTGGCGGCAGGGGGGGATGGACTATAAAACCAGAAAGTGGTGTGCCTCAATTAGTCTGCAAGCTGGAGGAAGGCAGAGGGTCACGTTTCTTTGAGCTGTGAATAACACTGAACACATGTCCACACAACTGTGAGTAAGTACCCTTAATGTGGTTTGAAAATGAAAATATGGTAAAAGTAAAAAAGCACTGCCTGCAAATGGTTGTTTGGGGGGTTTGGGTTGAAATAAAAAGGCACTCTCTCTCTCCCTCCCTCTCCTCTCCACTCCCCCCTTTTTTTCTCCCCCTCCTCCCCTCGATCCCCTCCCCCCACCGTCCCTCCCCTAACCCCCCCCCTCCCCTCCACACACCCCTACCCCTTCCCTCCACCCTCTCTCCCCCTCCCCACTCCCCACCTCACCCCCTCTCCACCCCCCCTCTCTCCCCCCCCTCTCCTCTCCCCTCTCCCCCCCCCCCTCCTCCCTCTCTCCATCTCCCCTCCCCCCCCCTCTTTTTCTCCCACTCCTACCCACCATCCCCTCCCCCACCGTCCCTCCCCTAAAGCCCCCTCCCCTCCACACACCCATACCCCCTTCCCTCCACCCTCCCTGCTCCCCACTGCTCCCCACCTCCCCTCCCCCCCCCACCTTTCCCCCCTCCCCCCCCTCACCTCTCTCTCCCCCCCTCCCTCCCCCACTCTTTCCCCTCTCGGCCCCCCCCCTCCTCTCTCTCTGCCCTCCTCGCCACCCCCCCCCCCCCTCCCCCCCTCTAGATGTGACTGCAAGTTGGGGCTATGCGTCAGTAGATCTCTGGGGTAAAAGGGACAAATTAATAATATAATTATAATATCAAGGGAGGTAATTAGCGTGAGTGCGGGGGGGTTGTGGGGAGAGATAGTTAGTGTGTGTGACGCTGCATGCTGCCTCCCCCCCTACAACCGCACGTAATATCAACAGACCCAACGGGTCTGCACTTGGTCTAGTATTTTTATAAAACTCTATAAGATCACCCCTCAGCCACCTGGGCTCCAAGGAACGCAGCCTGCCCAACTTCAGCCTGTTGCTCGACTCCTCACGTACTGATTTAGTACGATTGCGATTATGCAATTAAAACACACACATTAAACAGTACAAATTCTTAAGTGCATTTGCTTCAAAATCTCATTTTTTACTTGCTTAAACATCAAATTTAGTGGCAGTAAACGGCAAAATAGTTTAATCTTTGCTTTGATAAGTGCCAAATGTTACTAATGTAAATCTGCATAATCTTCTGTGCAAACAGCACGAAGTGGCACAGAAGAGCACAATTGTTTCATATTAGTTGTCTGTTCCCGTCATTTAAACCATCTCAGTTTCAATGTCATGGCGTATTCAGTACCAGTAACTTACCCAAGTCTGTGATGGATGTTGATGTGATGAATCGCTGGCCAACGATTTCTAATACCTCTGCAGATCTTCTTTATTTCAGCTTCAGCCATCGGAATATAAGCTTCATATTCAAGTCGGACTACTTTCTTTCCTTCAAAATGATTTCTGGTTGTACCTAATAAATGAAAACTATAGCTCAAGATGACTGTTAAAATTATTTACCAAACAGCTCTGAACACCTCACACCTCTTCCTGATTCAGTAGTCGATCTAATGCCCTTCCCAAACTCTATACGATGTTGTGAATATTTCATTCTCAAGCACCATCTCCTCAGCCTTTAATTGTCGCTATCTTCTCCAGTTCAACTGCATTATCACCAAAAGTATATTAATTCTTTGCTCCCAACCTGAAGATTAGACTCTTTGTATTCTTTCCATCCATTTAATTGGCCTCCTGATTACATTCTATCTTGTCTTGTGCGCAATACTCAAGGGTTCTATCTTCCGATACCTTCACTTTGACTTTGGTCCATTTCACCTTAACTTCCCCAGATGCAACAAGATGGCAGACTCACGTAACAACCGAATATTATTAAAAAATGTATTCTTACGTATTACAATGAATATATATATATATAAAACAACTACAAAATAATTGAAATGAATATACTTGACACTTTCCCTGTGGTTAATTACTATAAAAATCCTTATAATGCTGAAAGTGTGTCTGTATGCCTCAAAGGTGCTTTATTTCAACCAACATGCAAATTCCAACCTTAATATCACTTAATATGACATGCTTATCAAATCCATTTACAAAATATATTGTACTTAAAACAGTCAAAATAAAGTAATCAATTTTGCTAACGCCATACAATGTAATTGAAATATTTTTTATCAATCAAATTGGAATTTCATTAATGATTTAAAAAATGCTCCAATGCATTAGTTACTGACTTATCGCAGCTGAAAAGAGAAATTTAATTTAAGTAAGCCAAAGAGAACAACTTTAAAATCACTCATTGGTGAACGATGAAACTAATGGCAGAGTCCCCATAGTGGATCAACGTTATGGTGCCATAAAATATTATAAAAATACATCAATAGAACTTGTTTATGAAGGGACTACAGATGCTGGAAAAACGAAGGTAGACAAAAATGCTGGAGAAACTCAGCAGGCGAGGCAGCATCTATGGAGCGAAGAAAATAGGCAACGTTTCGGGTCGAGACCCTTCTTCAACTTGAGATAATTTGTCCTCAGCCAAGTGTATTGACATTCCAACCAAGAAAGCACATCAAAGCCTCTACATGCTCAGGAGACGAAGGAAATTCAGTCGGACTTTGCCGGCTTTACCTTGCACTAAACGGTATTCCATTACCATATATTTATACACAGTAAATGGATCGATTGTAATCACGCATTGTCTTTTTGCTGACTCGTTAGCACGTAACAAAAGTCTTTTTCCAATTTCTTCACATGCACCATAAAATACATTTTATCATAATGCATCATGATATACTCTGCCCAGAAATAAATTGCAAGAAATTGCAGAGTTGTGGATTCAGCCCAGTTCCTCACCCAATATAATCAAGAACTTACACTGTGGTCATTCTCTCTTTTCCCATCTCCCAACAGACAGAATATACAAAGGTTTGAAAGCATGTACCACCAGGTTCCAGAACAGTTTCTTTCATGAAATTAACAGATCTCTCATAAGCTAAGGGTGGAGACATGATCTTGCAACACAACACAGTGCAGCACTCTTTTTTAATCTGCACTTTTTCTGTAGCTGGAACACTGTTGCACTATATTCTACACTCTGGTTATTTCTCTTTACACTACCTGTTGTATTTGTACAAGGCTTGATCATACTTTTGCAAGGTATAATTTGACTCGATAGCATGCAAGAGTTTTTCACTATATCTCAATATACACAACAATAAACTAATACCAGAAAAATTATTTGAACAGAACTCATCATTAAAATATGTTGTTACAGGCCATTTAGTTACAGGTACAAATGAAATAAAACATTGTATTGTATAAATCATATTCGGGCTATGGTAGAGATGACTGTTCATTAATATTAAAGTGCCATTTCTATGGCAACTGTTTTGTAATCAGGGCAAACATTAGATGAAGGTGGATCAAAGTAATTCTGATTGGCTTCATTATTAACACCTCAAACCTCTACTCGATTTTTAAAAATTCTGCACAGAAATTTGGATCATGGCTTAAATCTTTTGACAGTAATTTCAATGGTGCTAACAGTACTTGTAAATTCACGGCTTCTGAATACACTAACAATTAACTTTTTAATAGTATCAGTATTATAAACGAAGCAAGAGGATTTCTGCTGATCAAAGTTGTCCCATTCAATTGGTTCCTCAGAAGCAATGCAATCTGGTTACATATCCAATATTCACAATAAAATATTCATAAACAGTAACATCACACAATTTAGTACATCACACTGTCTGAAATGCGTCCCAATGGCGAGATTTTATAAACGACAACCATAAGAATAATACTTTGGGCACTACCTTTGTGATGGAAAACAATTGTAAAAGGTAAGAATAATCGTACAGTGCATTTTAAAGAGAGCAACTAGGTTTTTATAGAATAAATGAGATATTTTGTACGAGTTGTGAGGTTTGCAATGCATTTGTCACATTCGTAACTGTAATGACAGTTTATTTGTTGTGAAACTGGAAATATAAATATTAATTACGAAAGAAAAGGTACAATAGACTTGAAGAATTAACAACTGGAATTTACATCAAAATCTTCACGCAGGTTGTTGTTAAGTGGAAAACTTCTGATGTGAACTTAGATGTCGAACCTCCTGACAATAGCTTAGATTATTTTTAGGTTATTTCAGAATGGTTTTCATTTAATAATGAATTGCAAGTGACTTGGCATTGCTGCATTTATTGCCGGTCCTACATTGCCTTAAAATCTGTTAAAGACTGCATTATTGCAGTTCTCACAATGTTTTTGATGTCATAATAAAATTCATTATCTGATCTAAGAACATGTTCAAGTCAAGATCATGTGTAACTTGCGGTACTTGATGGTATATCCATATTGCTCATCTTTCTGAAAGCCAGTGGTCACAAATTATAGAGGCACTGTGGAAGCAAGCATGATGAATTATTGGAGTGAACATTGATAAAGCAAACCTCAGCCCTCAGTTACTCCAGCACTGTCATTTTTGCAAACCAATATATTCAGTTCCTCGTTTCTCCATTGCATATCCAGTCATATTTATGCATGCTAGGAAAACTTGCCTCATGGAAGTAACAGAAGTTCAAAGTTACAATAGGACCATTCAACCGGACTATTCGTTCCTACCATTTATTCTAAATGCAAGCACATAACAGTCATAATATTTATCCAGTCTATTTCCACATCACCAGCTTTTCCCTTTATTAGTCAGCCTTATCAGGTATAGGTAAGTTACTAGAAGCCATCAAAGCGTTAAATGACTGAAAACTTGGACAATTAGGTGACGATCAAAGAGAGTGATTTTGGATTTGTAATGTGGTCAGGACATAACCAGCAAGGTGCAGAGCAGAGTCTCAATAGATTATGACTACATGAGATATTTGACAAGGATGGCCAGGTTACAATTTTGCCAAGAAGTAAACATAGAAACATAGAAAATAGATGCAGGAGTAGGCCATTCGGCCCTTCGAGCCTGCACCGCCATTCAATATGATCACGGCTGATCATCCAACTCTGTATCCTGTACCTGCCTTCTCTCCATACCCCCGATCCCTTTAGCCACAAGGGCCACATCTAACTCCCTCTTAAATATAGCCAATGAACTGGCCTCAACTACCTTCTGTGGTAGAGAATTCCAGAGATTCACCATTCTCTGTGTGAAAAAAAATGTTTTTCTCATCTCGGTCCTAAAAGATTCCCCCCTTATTCTTAAACTGTGACCCCTTGTTCTGGACTTCCCCAACATCGGGAACAATCTTCCTGCATCTAGCCTGTCCAACCCCTTAAGAATTTTGTAAGTTTCTATTAGGTCCCCCCTCAATCTTCTAAATTCTAGCGAGTACAAGCCGAGTCTATCCAGTCTTTCTTTATATGAAAGTCCTGACGTCCCAGGAAAACCCCACACGCTGACACTATACCCTGAGGAGTCCCTTCTATCGGGAGCAAAAGAGACATGGCCAGTCTGGCTCTGCCTCAATCGCCTCAGAAAACGGGTCAGACGGTGCAAAGCCCTCATGCAGAAGTGGGGGTACAACAACATTGGACCTATCCAATGTCACTGCAGGGAGGCAACCCAAACTATGGAGCACTTACTTCCCTGCCCCCTCCTGCCAGAGCCCTGCAAACCAGAAGATCTCAAGGTCTTCACCCCATGTGCCAGAGCCTGCGTTATGCAGCGGCTTGGAAAATTGTAGCAACACGACAAGAAGAAGACAATGAAGAGAATATACTCTATTTGGAAAATATGCTCTTTTTAGAGGTGGATAGTGATATCTCCAGGGATCATAATGGGAATTCATACTCAAACGACTTTGATAAAATAGAGTTTTCTATTCCAAAATGCAGATGAGAATGCAGTCGGAAGTACTGCAAGTCCCAAAGTCAGAACACAACTTACAAAGGAATTGGGACCAATTGCATGAAAGAAACCTCAACACAGCTCAAAGTGTGACATGATAGGATTTCTAAAATGAAACAAAAATGACTGGATATCTGCGATAGCTAGACTATATAAAAGCCTCATAGCTTTGACACCAATGTAATTGCTACCCTCAGCTTTGTCTGCTGTTTGGGCCTCTAGAAATAGGGAATCAAAACTTCAGCACCCAAGGTCCACTGGCCAGCTGGACCTCAACGCAGGTGAAATCTGGCAGGGTTGCCTAAAACAGTGGTGGAAACATACTTCCACATATTTAAGAACTATTTTGCTAAATACTTGAAATTCCTTTTTTTGAAGGCTACAGGCTGAGTGCTGGAGAATGGGATTAGTATAGATAGATATTTGGCAGCTAGCATGGACACGAGGGATGAACCTTTTTCGGCGCTGTATAGTTCAATACAATATTTCACTGCTTAACAATACCACATTATATTTGGATAAAGCTCAAGTTCAAGTGAGTTTATTGTCATGTGTCCCTGATAGGACAATGAAATTCTTGCTTTGCTTCAGCACACAGAATGCAACACACTGCATGCAAACAGTAAAATGCAAGGGGTACAATCTTCCAGGAAATCCTAACGTGAACCACCAGGATTTACCCCTGTAAATGTCACAAATTATAGAATATGAACAAAAATATCCCAAATATGCTGGCTGATTGCTGCCAGTAATATCCTGGCTACACGCCAACACCAGAGTCCTCAGCGGTCTGGTGATGGAATACTCATTCAAACAATTTCCCATCAGCTACACTTGGCACTCTGCCTGCTGAACCTGCATCAGGTAAGAACCAGCACAGGTACAAACACATTTATTTGAACCAGAAAGAAGTAAAAAGGTAATTTACAGATATTTTAAATGATTTAAGCAAATTCAACTAAAAAGTGTCTAAGCATTTTAAGATAGTAAAATATTACTTTTTTTAAAGAACTATTAATTATTCTTTAATTGTTTTTATATTTAAATGTTTTAATACACAGGTTTTGAATGTTTCTAACATGCATAAGCATTGCAAGTCATTGACAGTTTTGACAACCAAACTGTTGCTTTGCCAGGCTTTCATTTTTTTGTTTTAAGGTCAGGTCTTATTCTCATTCCTCATCCCTCATGACAACTTTAAGTCGCACAAGATGTTCTATATGGCAGGATTAGTCTGTCATAAATCAGAACAGTTTCAGCGAATAAATCAACGTGATGAGATCTAGAAAATACAAGATCAATGCATGAATATCACCTACAAGCATGGCCAATTTACCACTTTCAGAAGTTCTCGTCCTGGTGTACTTTACAAATTACTAGCCACAAGCACATTTCTGGCATGTTAGCACGTTTGTGATAATAATAAGATATTCAGCGAGGAGAAACTGTTTGAATAGTATCTTTGCCTATCTAAGATGCTTGAATACTTCACATCAATGCTCAATGCTTCAACTTAAAAAAGCATAGTTTTGTCAGATGTGCAATCATACAACCAAACTTCAGCATAACTTAGATCACACAAAAAAATACAATTATGATAAATAACCAGTTAATTTAGGTACTGCTGGTTGAGGAAGGCATGCTGATCAAGAAACTATGAGAGATATCTCACAAATCATCCACCCAAATTTGTCAATGGACCTCACTTTCCCATCTGAAAAGGTTGCCAATTTTAACGGTGAAATGTCTGAGGTTTGCAATGGAAAATAAACCTTTGGCTTTTCAATAGGCACATGGAAGTGCAGAGAAGAGAGGGATATGGATCATGTACAGGCAGAAAAGATCAGTTTAAAGAGGCATTATATTCGGCTCATACATTGAGGGCTGAAGGGTCCTTTCCTCTGCTGTACTGTTCTTTAACACTGTTTAGACTATGAAATATTAATGCACAAAAGGTGATAATATAATTCCTTGAAAACAGTTGCTGAATCGTGAAGATTATGGAATTGCTTCAAGCAGTAGTAAAGTGCTCAGCCTTGCAACACAAAAAAAAACAAATCATCCTGCACATGGGAAAATCCACTTTAAATTATTTACTTCAGAAATGCATTTAAGTAAAATAATCTTAAGTAAAATAATTATCATCCTTTCTGACCCTAAATTTAATTGTATATCTACTTGACACATTTCAAACAAAATAATTTAAAATGTATGTTTCATTTTAGTGCAGTAAGCACATTTAAAAGTATGGATCCAGACATATTGAACACTTAAATGCTAGTGTTTAATTTGTTTCACACAAGAATATGCTGTGCCGAAGCTGCAGCCAGCAGTGGGAAAAGAAAAATCAATTGACAGATATGTCTGGGCAAGTATGGAAAACTGCTGCACAGGCTACTGTACAACGACTTGGGTATTAATCATATGTCTGTCCTGCCCTCCTCCCTGATCAAAGCATGCGCAAAGTAAAGAGGTTAAATGATGCCCCCATCCCGTTTCCTTGATGCACACAGAATCAGAATTTAGCCAGCTATTGTGCCTCTTTCCAAGTAAGCAACCAATGTAAGTTTCTATGAGGTTTATCTCTCTCATGTTTTGCCAGGATACTGCTGGCATTGCACACATCATTTTTCCACTGAGCTGCCATTCCAGCGCTCAGCAGTGCAGCCTGAAATTTTGCATCTAGAAACCACGACCCTGCCAAGTGACAAATCTTTGCTTAGTGGCAGCTGCTATGAACTTAACTGCAATTATTCTGTCCTCAATTTTTCCTTCCAGCTGATACTCAAGAGTCCTGGAAAGACATTTGAGGACAAACATTATTTTAGGTCTTTTTCAGTCTACTGATTACACATTTGCATTACATTTCTGAATGCACTGAGAAATCATTAAAATATTACTGTTTGTTGCCAGTCCTGGCCAAATGGCAGTACTCTCTCTTGTGGGTACACACCACATTTCAGACTCAAACATACACTCCTAAACGACATTGCAGTCAGAAATTGAGGAAATATTGAATTGTGCTTGAAATTCTGCTTGAAAGATCCCCGACTAGTCTGGGATCTTTTAAACAGACATGAATTATAACAATGTGCACTTCAACTAAGGCAAATAAAAGATTATCTGATCATTTATCTCATTAAAAATGCACGTAAGGGGTGATAATAACCATATTTCAATAGTTGTAATATTTCAACTTCACAGTCCATGAAGCTCTGGAGGACATTTGAAATCATTAAAAAAAAAAGCAGTGTCTACAAATATTACGAGAGCCAAGTATTTAATTCATAATTTTAGCAACAACATATTGTATTCCCCAACTACTCTTCTTTGTCTATATTAATCATCGGCTTCGTTGCCAAACAAAGCAATGTTATTACCAGTCTGGTTTGAATAACAAACCACACTCGAGCCATTTAACAAAAGCACCATGAATGATTTTACGTTAGTACGATTATGGTCAGAAAATCCTTTCCAGTTGCCCCAGCAATCACTGGAAAACAATGGCAAAGGTGCTATTACAAACAGACATAAGCAGTATTCGCCAATAGTGGTGGAGATTCTCAACAATATAAGCAAAACATGGCACGGTGGCACAGTGGTAGAGCTACTGCTTTACAGCGCCAGAGACCCAGGTTCGATCCTGACTACGGTTGCTGTCTGCATGGAGTTTATACTTTTTCTACATGACCTACATGGGTTTTCTTCGAGATCTTCGGTTTCCTCCCACTCTCCAAGGACGTACAGGTTTGTAGGTTACTTGGCTTGATGAGAAAAAAGTTAAATTGCCCCTAGCATGTAGTGGAGGGTATTGTTAACGTGCGGGAATCGCTGGTCGGTGCGGATTCAATGGGCCGAAGGGCCTATTCCCGAGCTGTATCTCTAAACTAAACAAAAGGTCCCAGGCTGTATATTTGAAGAAATTTATAAAATAGCACATTTTCTAGAAATAAACTTAGCTAAGGTAACAAGAAACTATTTTGAACATTCACAATCAATGACAAATCTGGCGTGTATATTTATAAATTTTTGCAAAATGCTGCAAATATTTTAAGACTCTTCAATCCAAGTTCCACATTTTCTCTTCTGTACAATGTATTAATCCTGACCAGTAAAATTGTTCAGATTATAAGTTTCAGATTGTTTGCTTTAGACAATAGACAACAGTTCTTGAATCAATTCAAATATTCAATATATTTCAATTTTCTTGGTCAGAACCTCTTGCAAATGGTTGGCTAAATCTTGCCATCTATGGTCAAATTCATAACTCTAACGTTGTGTTTGTCTGCGAAAAGTCAATACTTCTGCCTTCCTTACCATTAAATCAATTACCCATTTCACTCAGGTCTTCCCGGCACAATCCTTGATTACAGCAACTTAAAAATAGTTAGTTTTAACATCATCCAACAATATATAAATATATATATATACACATACATACACATACATATATGGTTAATTCCATCTATATATATATATTGCACTTGACTTAAGGTTTGTAAATTCTTGGTTTGTCATCCTTTCATATATCTCCATCTTAATATAATGCATTCACTTTGCTCACCCCACTGATGTTTACTAACACGTTCAATCCAATGATTAATGGACCCTTTTTTGATTTCCAGGTGCAAATAGTGAAAATCCAGATGTACTGTAAATGTATCTTCCAATGCAATGATTCTATTCCAGTTACACCAAAACTGAACAGTCAATTTAAAGTAACAATGTAAATTATAAGCATTTATAATACTTAAGATATAGCTATGATATTGTTAGAAACAAAAACAGGACACGCCCAAGATACCCAAAGATCAAGCAGTGCCTTCAGAGAAACAGTTAACATTGCAGGGCATTTGAAATGTGAACAGTCCTATAATATTATCTCCGATTCCCTCAACACAAATCCTACCCGACCTGCTGAGGATCTCAGCAATTTCTATTTTTATTTTAGATTTCCAGCATGTGCAGTTATATTTTAAATCACAATATTAGATGACGTTTGAACAGCTTCAGTTGGAGAATCCATAATCTTACATTAAAAACAGAATTAATTTAAAATGTCACCAGATTTAACTATATCTAAAAAAAGAGGGCAGTGGAGGGAATATCACTGGATGGATTTAAGAGAGAGTTAGATGGAGCTCTAGGCGTTAGTGGAATCAAGGGATATGGGGAGAAGGCAGGCACGGGTTATTGATTGGGGACGATCAGCCATGATCACAATGAATGGCTATGCTGGCTCGAAGGGCCGAATGGCCTCCTCCTGCACCTATTTTCTATGTTTCTATATTATATTTTCTACAGATTATGAATGTACTGTTGGAATAATTGTTAAAATTGGAAAAGTTAAGGTTTGGGGGAAAAAAGAGAAAACATCATGTACAGCTGCTTTCATAATGGAGAACAGTCAACTAAATGCAATCTACAATATGTTATTCTTTCCAGTCAATTACCAATAAGAAAGTTGGTGAGATTAATAGAAATATAGAAAATAGGTGCAGAAGGAGGTCATACCGCCCGTCGAGCCAGCACCGCCATTCATCGTGATTATGGCTGATCATCCACAATCAGCAACCCGTGCCTGCCTTCCTCCCATACCCCTTGATTCTGTCAGCCCCAAGAGCTCTATCTAACTCTCTTTTAAATGCATCCAGTGAATTGGCCTCCACTGCCTTCTGTGAAATGTGTGACAATAAATTGGAGAAATGGTTAATTATTTTCTAATACACAAACCAGGAACAAAACACAAAGTCCAGTTCCCATGGGCCTCTCCCCTCCAGACAGAATAGGGACATAGTCCGGTTCTCACTTTTCACCCCACCAGCCTCCACACCCCCGAGACTGAACAAGAATAGAGTACGTGTAGGAAGGAACTACAGATGCTGGTTTAAACCGAAGATAGACACAAAATGCTGGAGTATCTCAGCAGGACAGGCAGCATCTCTGGAGAGAAGGAATGGGTGACGCTTTGGGTCGAGACCCTTCTTCAGACTGAAAGACACGTGAATGGGAAACAAGAGATATAGACGATGATGTAGAGATTAGTCATATCTTATCATCTCCACCCCTTTCCGCCTTCCACAGCAACTCCCTGGTTATCTTATATATATATTGTTGGAAGATGTTAAAACTAACCATTTTTAAGTTGCTGTAAGAGAAGGAGGTACCTTCTCCTGCAACCGCAGTAGATGCAACACCTGTCCCAATACCTCCTCCCTCGACTCTGTCCAGGGAACCCGACAGTCCTTTCAGGTTAGGCAGAGGTTAACCCATTCCTTTGCTTCAGAAATGCTACCTGCCCCGCTGAGTTACTCCAGCATTTTATGTCTATCAAGACTAGTACCCTTGGTTCTCACCTTTCACCCAACCAGCCTCGACACCTGCAGACTGAACAAGGATAGCATACCCGCAGTCCTCCCTTTCACCCCAGAAGCTTCTGCGTAGTTTGCCCCCTGCTGTTGTAGATGGATCCCTCACCTTGTCTCCTGTGTCCCACGGTACTGCTTTACTCCACTTCCCCCCCAGACAGAGCAAGGAGAGACATCCTCTAGTTCTCACCTTTCATCTCACCTGCTGCCGCACATTTGGCTTTCTTCAAAATTCCAGCTTCGCAGTTCCTTGTGTCTACATAAACCATTGGGTAACAAAAATGTAGGATGGGGTCTGGGAAGTTATCAGTGCCAAATCTGCGATAATTTAGTGACAAAAGAGACAATGGTGTTTCCAGCTTTATCCATCACAATCAAACTTCATTAATTTGAACCAATGTAAAACAGCTGGTGTCACTGTAAATAAGCTAGTGTCCCTGTAAAGTACACTTATTATGCCCGTCTCACTTAGGAAACCTGAACGGAAACCTCTGGGGACTTTGCACCCCACCCAAGGTTTCCGTGCGGTTCCCGGAGGTTGCAGGTGTTGCAGGAGGTTGCAGGTAGTGGAAGCAGGTAGGGAGACTGACAAAAACCTCCGGGAACCGCACGGAAACCTTGGGTGGGGCGCAAAGTCTCCCGAGGTTTCCGTTCAGGTTTCCTAAGTGGGACAGGGGCATTACTCTTAATTACACATCGTCAAAATGAAGTGTTATGACTTAATAAACCTTAACTACTGCCAAGCAAACTATCTGCCAGTGTATGTCTAAATTTATGTAATTCTTTTGATGAACATTGAACAAAAAATATTTTAAAGTATTTTTAATTCAATTTATCATTTACGCATGTTCAAATCCTTCTTTAAAATTATGTGCAATGTACAGTAAATCACAAATTGCTCCCTATTTTCCTGTCAATGAGAATTATTTAAATTGGGTGACTGCACAGTCAGCTTGAATACAATACAACTACTGACTATATAACATATAACCATATAACAATTACAGCACTGAAACAGGCCATCTCGACCCTTCTAGTCCGTGCCGAACACATAATCTCCCCTAGTCCCATATACCTGTGCTCAGACCATAACCCTCCATTCCCTTCCCATCCATATAACTATCCAATTTATTTTTAAATGATAAAAACTAACCTGCCTCCACCACCTTCACTGGAAGCTCATTCCACACAGCTACCACTCTCTGAGTAAAGAAGTTCCCCCTCATGTTACCCCTAAACTTCAGTCCCTTAATTCTCATGTCATGTCCCCTTGTTTGAATCTTCCCTACTCTCAGTGGGAAAAGCTTTTCCACGTCAACTCTGTCTATCCCTCTCATCATTTTAAAAACCTCTATCAAGTCCCCCTTAACCTTCTGCGCTCCAAAGAATAAAGCCCTAACTTGTTCAACCTTTCTCTGTAACTTAGTTGCTAAAACCCAGGCAACATTCTAGTAAATCTCCTCTGTACTCTCTCTATTTTGTTGACATCCTTCCTATAATTAGGCGACCAAAATTGTACACCATACTCCAGAATTGGCCTCACCAATGCCTTGTACAATTTTAACATTACATCCCAACTTCTATACTCAATGCTCTGTTTTATAAAGGCCAGCACACCAAAAGCTTTCTTTACCACCCTATCTACATGAGATTCCACTTTCAGGGAACTGTGCACAGTTATTCCCAGATCCCTCTGTTCACCTACATTCTTCAATTCCCTACCATTTACCATGTACGTCCTATTTTGATTTGTCCTGCCAAGATGTAGCACCTCACACTTATCAGCATTAAACTCCATCTGCCATCTTTCAGCCCACTCTTCCAACTGGCATAAATCTCTCTGTAGACTTTAAAACTCTACTTCATTACCCGCAACCCCACCTATCTTAGTATCATCTGCATACTTACTAATCCAAACTAATGACTGCAGGGATTGCCCAATTAAAATGGAGTACATTTCTTGTCGTTTCTTTTGAATGGACCTATCCCAATCATCTCTCTGGTGACAGATAAACACAAAATGCTGGATTAACTCAGCGGGACAGGCAGCATCTCTGGAGAGAAAGAATGGGTGATGTTTTGGGTCGAGACTCTTCTTCAGACTAGATCTGAAATGTCACCCATTAATTCTCTCCAGAGATGCTGCCCGAGTTACTCCAGCATTCGGTGTCTATCTTTGGTTTAAATCAGCACCTGCAGTTCTTTCCTACATATCTCCGGTGGCAGTTTGAGTGAGACCAAGGGAGTTCCATGTGACATGACCAATACTTGTTGTACTATCACGGAAAAAGAGTCTGGTCATTATCTTGTTGCTGTGGAATTTTGCTTTTGACAAGTCAGCTGCTTTGGTTATCTGCATTATAAAATGTTTGAAAAAATAAAAATGCATTAGGTAAATCTAGTTCGTAAATTGATCTGAACGAGGCTCTTTCAGTGTATTTCAATGATCCACCCTTCATATAGCACTTATTTTCAATAATTCCAACATTGGTAGCTGAGACAATTATTTATATATTTCAATGTTTTTCATATATTTCTTTCTCATGTCATGTCTTTTTGATCTATATACTATTAAAAGTCTCGACTTGTTTGTCTTTCTGTGATCTCAGGAGCAACGCCAAAACTCTATTCAGTAGCGCTGACATTTTTGCAGAACCTTCCTCAGCTTTTTCTCTTCATCGGTCTTGTCAAGTTTCCTTCAGATTTGATGTTATATTTCACGTTATTGATATTTCAAGGTTTAAAAAGCCAACTTTAACAAGATTTTTGCTGTTAAAATCCGTCCTGCCAGCTTCCAACAAACATCGATACAAAGTTGCAATACAGGAACACTCTGTGCTTCCACCAACTTTTCACCTGAATAGGATATCACAGTTCGCCACCTGACATTTGCAACAATGTTGTAATCGTATAACATTTAATGCAGCTCCTGGCAGGACAGGAGGGGGATGGTGAATTGGTATTGCAATTGGGGAAGTGCAATTGGAATTTTTTTTTAAGTCCAGTGCTGGGGTAGGTAGGGGAGCGCTGTAATCTTACGTTCGACAACGAGTTGAGTTGGGGGACCACACCTCCCGTGGAGGCTACGGGTTAGTCGTGCAATATTGCGTTGGGGAATGGGTTGCGTTGGGGGACCAGGCCAACGTGTGACAGGGACCCAATGGGTCCCAGTTGGTCAAGTAAAACATAAAATTACTGGTTAGTGATAATGCTGTAAGCCCTGAAATCTGTTTTCAAAATTTTCAGACTTGCTTCGATTTACTCTGCCATTAATTGTCTCAAGACTTAGCATCCATCAAACTTTTTATCACATATCCAATCATATCCATTAATGGCCAAGTGTTAAATTGTTTTTCACTAATATGCGAAGTGTCATCAGACACTACAATACACAAAATGTGCAATATCGAGGCCAAACCAACAGTTAATATACATTTATTTTATTTTCCTTCCCTTCTATAAACTAGAGAGGCAGGAGGGTGGGAATCAGGGTGGGAGATCAGAAACTGGAAGTGGTGGGAAGGCAGGACTAGTAAGTCTTAAAGGAAGGACAGGCAGGGAGAGGTGAGCAATGTGATTCGCTAATGGGCTGAAATGTGTTTAGTTCAATGCATGGAGTATTGTGGAGAAAGTAGATGAACTTAAAGGGCCCGTCCCACTTGGACGTCATTTGCGAGTCATTTACGCTACATCATTTAAGCGTCACGACGCACGCAAGGCGTGCATTACGCGCACATGGCACGTGGTGGCGTAGGCAGTGACGCGCGGTTGCTTGCGGCACCCCAGGATTTTGGGATTCTCGAATTCCTCTCGCTCCACCTGCGTGACGCGCAAATGGCGGCCAAGTGGCACAGGTCCTTAAATGTACAAGGAATATAGACTAATGGGCAGGGATTTGGTCAATGGAGTTTAATCCGAGCAAGGGGAAAATATACGATTAATGACATTTTCCTAAACAACATTGATGTGCAGAGGGATTTTGGGGACAAGTCCATAACTCCTTGAAAGTGGCAGTACCATAATGTTTTGGACAAAGACCCATCATTTATTTATTTGCCTCTGTACTCCACAATTTGAGATTTGTAATAGAAAAAAAATCACATGTGGTTAAAGTGCACATTTTCAGATTTCATGAAAGGGTATTTTTATACATTTTGGTTTCACCATGTAGAAATTACAGCTGTGTTTACATATATAACATAAAGTTGTGTGGACAGATGAGACAAAGATTAACTTGTATCAGAGTGATGGCAAGAGCAAAGTATGGAGGAGAGACGGAAATGCCCAAGGTACAAAGCATACCACCACATCGGTGAAACGCAGTGGTGGGGGTGTTATGGCCTGGGCATGTTTGGCTGCTGAAGGTACTGACTCACTTATCTTCATTGATGATACAACTGCTGATGGTAATAGCATAATGAATTCTGATGTGTATAGACACATCCTATCTATGTATAAACACTGCTGTAATTTCTACATGGTGAAACCAAAATGTATAAAAATGGCCTTTATTAAAATCTGACAATGTGCACTTTAACCACATGTGATTTTTTTCTATAATGAATCTCAAATTGTGGAGTACAGAGGCAAATAAATAAACGATGGGTGTTTGTCTCAAACATTATGGAGGGCACTGTAGATAGCGTGGAAGGCATTAATGATGCTTGCTATCATAAGCTGTGGCATTGAGTACGTCAAAAAGTCATGATTCAGCTTTATAAGACTGGTATAGATGGTACTGGTATAGACTGGTATAGACGGTATTTAGAGGGTATTGTGTGCAATTCCAGTACCCCGTTACAGGAAGGATGTTGAAATTTTAGAGCGGGTGAAGAGGAAGTTTAGCAGAATGAAGCCTGGATTAGGAGGTATTATCCAGAGGTTGTACAGACAGATTGTTTTCTCTGGAATGGCGGATATTGCAGGAAGACCAGATCAGAAGTATATTAAATTATGAGAGGCATTGATAGGGCAGGCAGTAAGAATCTTTTTCCCCAGGATGGAAAAATTAAATAGAGGGTGAAGCTTATGGAGAGAGTGGCAAAGTTTAAAGCAGATAACTGGGGCAATGTTTTGTTTTTTTACGGAGGGTGGCAAGTGCTTTGATCACACTGCCGAAGTTTGTGTTTGAATCAGGTATGATCGTGACATTTAAAGCACTTTTGTGTGGGCACATGGATATACAGGGAATAGCGGGATATGGGTTATGTGCAGGTAGATTAGTGATGGTGTTGGTATCATATTTGACACAGACATTGGGGGGCAAAGGGCCTGTTCGTTTGCTGTACTGCTGCTCTAGGTCCATTAGTTTCCTTTACTGTCGTCACTTGAAGAATATTGCTACAATTCGTACAACCTACCACAATTACCACATTCAGCCATTTAGATTTAGGTCTGACACAGCAGTGAAAGGCAGCATCATATTACAGGAATACGAAGATGAGGTCACCTTTTAGCACCTCCTATCACATTCCAGGAATGTTGTTCTTTTTCCCCCCCACCCAAGGGTAAACTGTGATAAATGGAGAATCGTCTAGAGTATATGGTATTTAAATCTATGCTTATAATTAAAGAATACATTTTGCACTTAAACTCATACTTTAAAAAAAAAGATCACTTTAAGGCTGCTGATGTGCGAATATTCCTTAATATTCTAGCATCTTAAGCAAAGGTTAACTACATGTTATCTTGTGAATAATTTAAACCTAGTCCAAAGAAGTTCAAACCGTAAATGAAATTTTATATTTTATCATAGAGACATGATCTGAGAAAGCATTGAATGGAAATATGTAAATAATTAATGTGTTAGCACACGCTGAAGAGAAAGTCAATGGTTACAATTCCAGATTTAAAGAGTGATTAAACATCCATGCTCAATATAGTGCACACGTATAAATAGTCACAATAACTCATTGAACAAATTATTTTTCACCAAACAGATTGGAAATAAAGAGCAATTCCCTTGCTATGAATCAGTGGTTACCATTATTTAGTTTAGTTTAGAGATACAGCGCTTTGGCGCACTGAGTACACACCAACCAGCAATCCCCGCACACTAACATTATCCTACACACCATGGACAATTTACACTTTTTTACCAACGCCAAATTAACCTTTGGAATGTGGGGGGAAACCGCAGTGCCAGGAGAAAATCCACGCGGATATGGGAAGAACGTAAAAACTCAGTACAGATAATACCCATAGTAAAGATAAAACCCGGCTCCCTGGCACTGTAAGGCAGCAACTCTACTGCTGCGCCACCGTGCCACCCCCAATTATTGATTAAAATTTTCACCTCCAGTAAATACAGGTGCACAACCTTTTATCCGAAAGCCTTGGGACCAGACACTTGTCGGATTTCGGACATTTTCGGATTTCAGAATGGAAGATTTTTAGCGTAGATTAGGTAGGTAGCGCGGGCGGCTTAAAGTCTGGAGCAGCTGCCTCCTCCCCGGAGATTTAAAAATCATTGCATAAATGTTAGTCAGTTAGTTTGGAGGGAAGATGGTGGTCCTGAGGGGTGAAGGTTGAAACTTTAATTCTTAGTCCCCACCTAATGGTCGGCGAACCACGCGGAGCTGGGGGTTCCGTCCGGCCGCGGGCGGCGCCGGTTGTAGCTCCGACCCCGGCAAAAAAACCCCTGGCTGCGAGGCGCTCCAAATCCAGCGCGGCCCGGACCGGTTCCCAGCTCCGAGAATGTCAAGTCACAAAATCGCAGCGCTGGGATACCAGCGGGGAGCGGGCAATGCCTACCGGGTCGCCGTGCGGCAAGCTCCGGAGCGCTGTGGCCGCCTTCTTCCAACATTCGCGGAGCGTCGCTGGATTTGGAGCCGCGGAGCTGAGGGCTCCGTCCGGCCGCGGGCAGCGCCGGTTGGAGCTCCGAGGCAAACCCCTGCTGCAGCTCCAAATCCAGCGACGCTACGCGATGTTGTTAGACGGCCACAGCGCTTTTGCATTATGGGAATACGGTAAGGCATTGCCAGCACCCGCTGGTATCCCATTCCAAACGCCGCAGAAAAAAATAGAGCTTATCCTCCGGCCGCGGGCCGCGCTGGATTTGGAGCGCCTCGCAGCCAGGGGTAGAGTTGTCGGGGTCGGAGCTACAACCGGCGCCGCCCACGGCCCCACCGGCCACAGCGCTGCGGAGCTTACTGCACAGCGACCCGGTAAGGCATTGACCGCTCCCCGCCTCTCCGACCAGGTAGGGGACTAAGAATTAAAGTTTACCCCTTCACCCCCCTTCACATAAAAGCCCTCCAAACTAACTGACTAACATTTAAGCAATGATTTACAGATGTTTAAGCGTCTCCCGGTCTCCAGGGAGGAGGCAGCCGCTACAGTAGTACAGACCTGGGTTGACCGTGGGTCGTTTTGGGTCAGGTTTGGCGCCAAACGCGAGCTTTGGTGCGCAGACGACATCTGGAAAAAATGGCCGGTTTTCGGAGCTTTTCGGTTTCTGGAACACCGGATAAAAGGTTGTGCACCTGTACTATAAACAGCAGAAACTGATTGGTTTTGAATATCAAACATATACTTGGGAATCCGCTATTATATTTATACATAGAAACATAGAAATTAGGTGCAGGAGTAGGCCATTCGGCCCTTCGAGCCTGCACCGCCATTCAATATGATCATGGCTGATCATCAAACTCAGTATCCCGTACCTGCCTTCTCTCCATACCCCCTGATCCCCTTAGCCACAAGGGCCACATCTAACTCCCTCTTAAATATAGCCAATGAACTGGCCTCAAGTACCCTCTGTGGCAGAGAGTTCCAGAGATTCACCACTCTCTGTGTGAAAAAAGGTCTTCTCATCTCGGTTTTAAAGGATTTCCCCTTTATCCTTAAGCTGTGACCCTTTGTCCTGGACTTCCCTAACATCGGGAACAATCTTCCTGCATCTAGCCTGTCCAACCCCTTAAGAAATTTTGTAAGTTTCTATAAGATCCCCTCTCAATCTTCTAAATTCTAGAGAGCAGCAAACCAAGTCTATCCAGTCTTTCTTCATAAGACAGTCCTGACATCCCAGGAATCAGTCTGGTGAACCGTCTCTGCACTCCCTCTATGGCAATAATGTCCTTCCTCAGATTTGGAGACCAAAACTGTATGCAATACTCCAGGTGTGGTCTCACCAAGACATCACTGCCAAACTCATTAATTAATTCATTCATTCATTTGCTATTTAAAAGTAAATACCTTAATATTTCAAGATATTGCAAAGCAAGATCTTCCTGAAGCTCATGATGTATTAATCTAATCATTAATCATGGAAAATGCATTTGTTCCATCTTTTCAAACTGGGATAATTAGAACAGGAAAAAAAAACTTTTTACAGCATGTCTCCAAATGGACTTGTTTCCAAATCGGAGACAAATCACAAAACAACTTTATGCTTTTTTTCCACCATCTTAAAAATGTTCTACAATTTTTGCCTCAAAGTTTTACCCTCACAAAATGTACTTAGTCTTCACATCACTGCCAGAGAGTGATGTGATCAATAAAACTCAGAGAAAAATCTGACTGAGGAAATGGCAGCTCACAAAAGAAATACACAATAAGTACTTAGATGTTAGCTTTTACATTATTGGAATACATTCAACAACAGACAAGCAATTCCCAAAATATGCAGAGAAAAAATATAGTTATCCTATTACGGAGAGTCAAAGGCAGCAGCCTGGGGCAGGGCCACAGGTTACCAGATCATTTTCTAAATCGCAGATGGTACCTGGTACAGGAATATCAACATGGAATAATGGTAGAAGATGAAAGACTAGAACGAAAGCCAATTCCCAATATTGACATTAAGTAAAATAAATTCTGAAAACATCTGTAGCGAAGGGATGATAAGTTTTTTTAGACTTTAAAAAGTTTGAAATTTAGAATTTTACAAAACAGTACAAAGTAAAAGATAAGAACACAAAAATCACTTCTACTACTCTTGTCACACAAGACGATTGCCTATATCTTTACAAATAATTCACAGAAGCAAAAATGCTGCAGGCAAAAAACTAAATTAAACATGTTGGTAGGAAACTTGAATCTACAATGGATTAAAGGAAGTTATTTACAGAACTTGAAGACTGCATAATACTTTTCAAAATAATTTCCATTCAACCAAAGTTTGTGAGAAGTGACATGGGGTCAAGATATTGTCAGGCTTGTATGAGTCTGACACAGAAAAATTAATGGTTACTCTGATTTAACAGCAAAAGCATGTCTTGTTTGGTTCTGATATTGATTGTAGCTGGAATAAGTGACTTCTCCCAGTAACGACACTCATACTGATAACCAGGCAGCAGCCATATTGCTCTTTAATGGTGTAAACATCAGCAAGTTGCTCTCCGAAGAACCTTTGAAACATGGCCTCCTATTGAGAGCCTTCAAACCCTCCCATCCCAACCTCTTCAAACAAGCAGAAGCAGTCCTGCTTGCCTCTGGCGCATTGTGATATTAGACTCAGAGGAATGGCACTGAAGCACCTGGGTCAAGGAGTTGTTGAAATCTTGAAGTCAAAACAAGTTACATTAGCTCCTGGCACAGCACCCGCTGCAGATTTAAAGATTATAAAGCTATACTAAACAGAAGTCTGAAGTAAGATAGAAAATGATGGAAACAACCTGATAACTATTTCAGCATTTTATTTTATTTCAGATTTCCAGCATTTGCACCATGCTACTTTCCAGTGAAAATAAATCAGAAATTAATCCAGAAGTACCTGGTGAGGGAGCAGTGCAGTGCAGAGCAGAGGGAGGAGCATTTTCCATTGCTAAAAATGTTAAGATAGACACAATATGCTTAATTCATAGATCCCAAGTTACAATTAATATTTAAATATCGATCCACATACTCTGCATGTAGTGACAGCTTAAACATTGTGTGCTCAGATGTTAAACTGGAAGCAAATCAGTGCCCATGATACGCCGGAAGCTGGATGATGATGCTATATGCCTACCGCTAGGTGATGTTCATGATCAAAATGCTACTTATTCAAGGTCAAGTTCATCAGCTACTGCAGGAAGACAGTAGAGATCAGTTGGAGCTTTGTCTGACCTTATTTGATTTGAAACCACAAAACCTTATTTGGTTCAGCAACAATACCGATATCTTATACCCATTTTTAATAGACTGTTTTCCAAACAGCCTTACCCATGTCTTGTCCCTCCTGCGAGTGATATATATGCATGAAAATGTTAATGATATAGTCATGTAGTGTAATAATTGAGTCCTCGGCATAGGACCCAGTTATTATGCTACATGTCTATATCATTACCATTTACAAACTCCACTCAACCATCAACTGGCATCTGGAACATAACATTATCAACACCTAGAAAATTACATTATCAATCATGCTGTTCAAATGTGAGATAGACAACTCAACAGCTTACCGATAAACATAGACACAGCTCCACAAGATGGAGATTTTACTGATTCTGCTACTTCATCTGTGGAAAGCTTCTCATAAGTCACTTTTATCAAATCCTTTGGTTGGTCTTCCAGTTCGCACATGGTAACTGGAGAAAGAGAGATATAATTTAGCGAGTTGAAAAGTCATGCCATGTTGATTCAATATCAGACTGACTTTTCAGCAAAGTTGTCCCTAAATACAGTTCCACATCGAGTTATTTTAACGATTTAGAACAATCTTTTTGAAATAATTCATTAATTAAAAATGAAATGTTGATTCCATATATCCATTCTGCAACAATAATAAACGTAAATGGGGGCTCTAATCCTTGGATATTGTGATTGAAAAAATAATTTCAAGCAGTTTAATGAACTGTTTTGCAACTTAACTCGCTGACAAGAGAACAAGAACATGCCAATAAATATCTAAAAGAGATGTAACTTTTCTAAGTACTTCACACTACATCTCAACACACCCAACATAAAGGGCTGGAGCACAAGATAAGAACTCTGGTATTGGGGAAGTGTGTTAACGTTCGGTGCAGATTAGTTATCACATGAAGTCAGAGAGACTGGCCAAATGGACCTTCCTCATGCTGGAGGATGTACTAGGGGAATTCCATAAGGACAATAGACATTAGACAATAGGTGCAGGAGTAGGTCATTCGGCTCTTTGAGCCAGCACCGCCATTCAATGTGATCATGGCTGATCATCCACAATCAGTATCTAGTTCCTGCCTTCTCCCCATATCCCCTGAATCCGCTATCTTTAAGAGCCCTATCTAGCTCTCTCTTGAAAGTATCCAGAGAACCGGCCTCCACCGCCCTCCGAGGCAGAGAATTCCATACTCACAACTCTCTGTGTGAAAAAGTGTTTCCTCATCTCTGTTCCAAATGGCTTACCCCTTATTCTTAAACTGTGGTCCCTGGTTCTTGACTCCCCCAACATCGGGAACATGTTTCCTGCCTCTAGCGTGTCCAAACCCTTAATAATCTTATATGTTTCAATAAGATCCCCTCTCATTCTTCTAATTTGCAGAGTATACAAGTCATGCCACTCCATTCTCCTGTTTTTGTTACCAAAGTGGATAACCTCACATTTATCCACATTAAACTGCATCTGCCATGCATCTGCCCACTTACCCAACCTGTCCAAGTCACCCTGCATTCTCATAGCATCCTCCTCACAGTTCACACTGCCACCCAGCTTTGTGTCAACTGCAAATTTGCTAATGTTGCTTTGAATCCCTTCATTCTCAATTATTTATTATCTATATTAACGACTTGGGTAGATGGTAAAGGTAAGTTTGTTGACGACACAAAAATAGGCAGGAGAGCATGCTGTGGTAAAAATATCTGCATTACCCAACAGGATGTTGATAGGCTGCAAGAGGTGGTGAAATAGTGACAAAATGGAATTTAACGTGGGAAAGTGTCATACACTGCACTAGTCTGAATCAAAAAACAAAACATTATCTAATCGAGTACAGAGGGATCTAGCTCTTTTGATGCATGAAATCCAAGAAGGTAGCATGCAAGTACAGTGGGAAATAAATCGCATATTTGCCTTTATTGCAAATGGGTTGGAGTTTAGAAATAGAAATGTATTGTTGCCAAAGTACAGTTTTAGTGAGGCCTTGCCTGCAGAATGTCATTAAGTTTTGACTCTCTAATTTGAGAGAGATTACACAAGCATTAGTTTTAGTTAAGTTTAATGATACAGCGTGGAAACAGGCCTCCGTGTTCACACCGACCAACGATCCTCATACACCAAAAGTATATCCAATACACTAGGGACAATATACAATTTTTACCAAAGCAAATTAACCTACAAACCTGTACGTCTTTGGAATGTGGGAGGAAACCGGAGCATTCAAGGAAAACCCATGCAGTCACAGGGAGAAAGGGGAGAATAAGAGGTGACATTATTAAATCATATCAGAAACATAATCACACCTACAAATTAGAATTACTCAAATATGTGGGTGGTGAATCTGCAGAATTAATTGCCACAGATGACAGTGTAGGCCAAATCATTGGGTATTTAAAAAAAAAGATTCTTGATTAGTAAGGGCGTCAAAGATTATGGGAGAAGTTAGGAGAATGGGGTTGAGAGGGTAAAATAGATCAGCCATGTTCGAATGGCAGGGCAGACATGTTGGGCTGAATGGCCTAATTCTGCTCCTATGTCTTATGGTTTTAATATTAAGAATGCCCAATGTGAATTAGAAATATTATGATAATCTGGGAAAGCAGACTAATTGCTTTGCAAAAGTAATAATGCTTTCATTTGTAATCTGACATATCTTTTCACATTACTTGTGCATACATTTATTTCACACTGACTTAAAAGTTAAGTGTACTGCACATGAATAAATAATTTATTTTACCCTGTGCTAAGTTCTAAGAGGCTCGAGTTGAAACAGACAGTGTTGCTCTAAGCAAGTGAAATGGAGATACACATTTGATGATGACAATGGCTCAGATTCTGATGGGTGCTCTGAACATTATCCAGATATATAAAAGTCCCATAAAGTGTTGAAAAGCAAGCTGTGATCCTAAGGGAAAGGTTCTAGATAAATATACTTTTCCCCATAACTAATGTCAATTCAACCAATTTTATTTACGTAGTGATCTGCTAAAAATGTATTATTTTAGAAATTAGTCATTTGAAATAAAAATAAATAATAGTTAAGGTAAAAAATACTGGGGTTATTCATCCTATATGTTGATTCAAGAGACTTTCTCCACGTGGCTGATTTATATTCCGGGTGGAGGCAGGTTTGTTTTTATCATTTAAAAATAAATTGGATAGTTATATGGACGGGAAGGGAATGGAGGGTTATGGTCTGAGCGCAGGTATATGGGACTAGGGGAGATTATGTGTTCGGCACGGACTAGAAGGGTCGAGATGGCCTGTTTCCGTGCTGTAATTGTTATATGGTTATATGATTATCTCGCTCTATCAATGTATTAAGCTTCTGACTAGTTACTGTAAAGGAGCAAGACATAAAATGCTGGAACAATTCAGAGGGTCAGGCAGCACCTGGTGAGGGAATGGAAAAACAACGTTTTGGGACGGGACCCTTCCACTCCCTCCCTACAAGAGATCCTTCTTCCCTGTGGTTATCAAATTGTACAACTCTACCTCCTTCTGTCATGGAGTAGACCCACTCCCCTCCCCCCAAATTTTGCACATTCCCAATCCTTTCCACTCTTCATTTTAATTTCATGCATCTTGTATATTATGACTGTTGGTAGATTAATTTCCCTCCTGGGATAAATAAAGTTCTATCGTATCGTATCGTGAATGCTGCCTAACCTGCTCAGTTCAGCCAGCACTGCTTTGCATAAGATTCCAGCATCTACAGTTTCTTGAGTCTCTACTGTAAAGAAGTTCTCCTATCTGTCATTGCTCTACTCATTAGTACCATTTACCACTAGAATGAATGACAGTAATGGTGAGCACATCTGAATGTTTTGAAAAGTTAAACAAAATAATTACTTTTAAGTGTACAGGCCCATGATGTTAATGGAACTAAGTTTGCAATATTTTGTAAAACCAAACACCCGATGATTGTAAAATCAGTAATTACAATAATAGTTGTATAGTTTCAAGTTGCACAGATAAAGAAAGTTGAGTACTTTAAAATATACCGATTATTAAAATTTACAGTGAGTAAATACATTGACTCTGGAAGTTGCCCAAGAAAGCAAGACTCGTGCAATGTCATTGTGATAAATAATGTTAAATGCAATCCATTCGATAACTTAACCATTGCAGGTCATGTCTTCGTTCACCTTGCAGTCCAACTCACATTTTCAAAGTGCATGCTTTTCATATAATTGTACCGTCCTTATCTCTAAATCTCCTCTCAATCTCTTTTGTTTAGCACATTTGCCATTTGCCTTGTCTTCTTCATATCTCTTATTTCTGTTGGATTATTCTCCACATGTATTTACCATCCATAGTTTCATGAATGTTTTATATTCACTTATTTTGTAATTCATCTATCAGAAATCTGCCATCCTTCATCACTAAAATTGTAGGACAGAAATCAGATTATTGCATTAAGGAGAGACCTGGACATACTGTAAGTGAATGAGTGATAGAAACAGTGGTCCCTGTTTAAAGATGCAAAGCTGTTGATATTTACATACATTAGTTATGTATTATTGAGCTGCCAGAGCTCAATGCATTCTATGCACACTTTAATAGGGAGAACATTTATGTGCCTTCCCGGGCCCCCATAGCCCCCAATGGTATTACAATCTTGGTCACAGAGGCTGACGTCAGAAGATCCTTCAACCTCTCTTTACTGAACACGGAAGGTCATAAGGTCATAAATGATAGGAGCAGAATTAGGCCATTCGGTCCATCAAGTCTACACAGCCGCTCAATCATGGCCAATTTATCTCTCCCTCCTAACCCCATTCTCCTGCCTTCTCCCCATAACACCCATACTTATCAAGAAACCATCTATCTCTGCCTTAAAAATATCAATTGATAGCCTCCACAGCCTTCTGTGGTAAAGAATTCCACAGATGCACCACCCTCTGACTAAAGAAGTTCCTCCTCATCTCCTTCATAAAGGAACGTTCTTTAATTCTAAGGCTATGACCTCTAGTCCTAGACTCCCCCACTATCCTGTCCACATCCACTCTATTCAACCATTTCACTATTCGTTATACTAAATCTAACACATTGTGGTAGCGGTGTGGAATGAGCTCCCAGTGGAAGTGGTGGAGGCAGGTTCATTGGTATCATTTAAAAATAAATTGGATAGGCATATGGATGAGAAGGGAATGGAGGGTTATGGTATGAGTGCAGGCAGGTGGGACTAAGGGGAAAAAAAGTTGTTCGGCACAGACTTGTAGGGCCGAGATGGCCTGTTTCCGTGCTGTAATTGTTATATGGTTATATGGTTATTGTGATTCTTCCCAATTTAAACTTCAAAACTATAGAAATAAAACAATAGATGACACAACATTGCTGATCCCGTCTGTTAATGGATACGGACTCTCAGTTACCATTTCTCTGCTCACTTCTTACTTTATCTTTCGTTCCTGTGTGGTGGTTTTACTCTTTTAAATTATGATCTCCAAGCATATCAAATCAAGTTATCACCAAGTCCCCTCTTCTGAGTAGGAGCTAGGTCAGTATCAGCCATGCTTGCATTTCATTAGAAGATTAAATAATATAAAAATATCTGTTCATTCAGATAAATCCAGTGATGATTCTCAAAATTACTTTCTGGTTTACCCCATATCACTGTGATACTTAATTTATCATGCTTATTTCAGCAATTCATTCTAAGTTAGTAACTTAAAGTTTGCAAGAAGAAAGAAATCTTGTTTACAACATTATAGTACTCACAATTGAGAAATATTCCAAACCATCATGGAACAAGGAGATAAAATATTTCATTCTCATTAGCGAGAACTTCTTTAATCAGAGGGTGATGAATCTGTGGAATTATTTACCCAGAAGGCTGTGAAGGCCAAGTCAGTGGATATTTTTAAGACAGAGATGGATAGATTCTTGATTAGTACAGGTGTCAGCGATTTTGGGGAGAAGGCAGGAAAATGGGGTTCAGAGGGAGAGATAGATCAGCCATGATTGAACGGCGGAGTAGACTTGATGGGCCGAATGATCTAATTCTACTCCTATTCCTTATGAGCTCAAGGATAAATTGAACAAACATGCCAATTACACCATTTCAATAGCTTTACAATAATTAGGTGTTTCAGTGAGAAATACAAGAACATGCATGGCACAATGGTTCCTTTGCCACATCAGTCAGCAGCTTCTAAACATAGAAAATAGGTGCAGGAGTAGGCCATTTGGCCCTTCGAGCCAGCACCACCATTCAATATGATCATGGCTGATCTTCCAAAATCTGTACCCCGTTGTGGCTTTTCCCCCATATCCCTTGATTTCTTTAGGCCTAAGAGCTAAATCTAACTCTCTCTTGAAAACATGCAGTGAATTGGCCTCCACTGCCTTCTGTGGCAGAATTCCAGACTCACAACTCTCTAGGTGAAAACATTTTTCCTCATCTCAGTCCTAAATGGGCTACCCCTTATTCTTTAAACTGTGACCCCTGGTACTAGACTCCCCCAAAATCGGGAACATTTTTCCTGCATCTACCGTGTCCAATCTCCTAAGAATTTTATGTTTCGAAAAGTTCCCCTCTCATCTGTCTAAATTCCAGCGAATACAAGCCCAGTCGACCCATTCTTTCATCATACGTCAGTCCCGCCATCCTGGGAATTAACCTGGTGAACCTACACTGCACTCCCTCAATAGCAATAATGCCCTTCCTCAAATTAGGAGATCAAAACTGCACACAATACTTCTTTCTGATTGAAAGTGCTAACGAGCACTCTTCCTCACAATGAAACCCTTGTCAAATTTAAGGTTATGATCATTAGCAAAATGGTGTGCCTCTATATACCCTTTCAAAAAGTTGAAATTATATTTCTTTCTCTGTTCAAGGACATTGCGCCTGAAGTATTAACTGTTTCTCTTTCCACGGATACCTTCCGACCTGCTAAATGTTTCCAGATTTTTCTGTTTTTATTTTGTATCTATTTTTAAGTGGTGGCAGAAAATGCTCGATGTTCTGGAATGATTTATGCTGCAATCCCATCCCTTTCCCCAACAAAATATTTCTTCACTACAGTTTGTTTTTGGTCGTATGGGTTCATTCTCATCTTGGTCATGTTTGTTTACAGTGTCATCTACAGAAGAATAATATGGCTCCGTTTAATAAAGACTCCAAGCCAGGTGCAAAAGGACGAAAGGTAAAACTCAGAAGACATGGATCAACTGAATCACTGGACCTGGCCAAAATTAAAGAATCAATCAGGAGTTTTAACATACGGCCTCCTGCACCTGAAGTTATATTTGAAGAGAAGTTGGAAATACCTGCGTATGTGAGCCAGGAACTAGCCCCCGCTGATGGGGGGGATGACAGCAATCTCGTCGCCTGGCTCGAGGAACAGAAGCTGATCTCCCAGGACGATGTATACCTGACGAACAGCAAGAATGACATGATCTCTTATGGTACCAAGCCTGTGGATGCGGTAAGAAAGGAAAAATATGCTACATAAATATGCTACGTAACAGTGTCGTTTAATATATGGGATTGAATTGTATTTATTTTAACTTGTACCAATGATTGTCTTTAAAAACAAGGTGATAGCCATCATTGTCAGGCCAGAAAAATCTCCACCTCCAAAACCTGTCTACGTTTGGCTAAGCCGTGTGTCCTAGATTCTCTAACCATCAAAAGTGATATTCCATAACATTCACAATCATTTTTAAAACTATTATAACTCAGGGCAACAAAACAAAAATATTAGAAGATAGAAATAGACACAAAAACTATAAAAGTCAATTTTTTATTTTTTTTAAAGGCATGATTTTATACCTTTTCTTCCTCAAAGCTATTCCTCTGTTTAAAATAATAGGTTGCTAGTCCAACGCATAACCTAATCTGTTCAAGGTACACATTTATCAGAGCAAGTACCAGCAAGTCATCACCAGTCCGGATCTAATTTGTGCAAATATTCCACAAAACCCACCTCAGAGCAGCTAGAATGCTCACAATTTCCCGATTTGCATAGGATCCTGAATATGGTGACATTCACTTGGAGAAATCCTGTCTATTCAGCATTGAATTAGTTCCAGGTCAAGCAGCCAAAATGTGTAGGAAGGAACTGCCGATGCTGGTTTATACTGAAGATAAGTGCAAAATGCTGGAGTAACTCAGCAGGACAGGGAAACTGCCGAGTTACTTCTGCATTTTGTGTCTAGGTCAATATATCCAAAATTCATCATGAACATTCCTGACTTTCTTGCCGCTCCCCATGGGAAAGCATAAAGTACCAGCAAATGTCTTTCACATATCAAATTGATGAGGCAGATGAAGTCAATAACTGTGCATGTAGACATTTAGCTGCAAATTTATATTTATATTTATATTTCATATAGTATGACCTAGGCACAACATTAGAAGGAATGAGCACAATATTTACAATCACAAGCAAGTTAGAAATACTTTCCCTACACACACACTCCAGGACAGCTAACACGACTGAGGGAAAACAGTTGATTCGGGGCCAAGTGATAGTCACCGAGTTATACAGCATGGAAACAGACCCATCAGCCCAACCCATTCATGCCAACCAAGATGTCCCATCTAAGCTAGTTCCTTTTGCCCGTGTTTGGCCCATAATCTTTCTATCCATGTACCTGTCCAAGTGTCTTAAATGCTGTTATAATACCTTCTTCAACTACCTCCTCGTTCCATATATCCATCACCCTCTGTGAACAGATCGCCCCTCAGGGTCTAATTAAATCTTTCCCCTCCGCATTAAACTTATGTCCTCTTATTCTTGATTCCCCTATCCCAAGTACAAGATGTTAGACACACTGGTCTATAGTTAGGCTATATAGTATGGCTTTCTTAGCAGCCCTTCTTAAATAGGAGCCGAATCAATGGTACTCAGAACATAGTGTTACTCCTCAGAAATAACAGTGTTCTCAACCACTAGGGTACATTTTATGGTGGAAAGAACTGGCTTAAATCAAAGGTACACACAAAATGCTGGAGTAACTCAACGGGACAGGCAGCATCTCTGAAGAGAAGGAATAGGTAGATTTTAGTGTTCAAGAAGGAACTGCAGATGCTGGAAAATCGAAGGTACACAAAAATGCTGGAGAAACTCAGCAGGTGCAGCAGCATTTATGGAGCGAAGGAAATAGGTGACGTTTCGGGCCGAAACCCTTCTTCAGGGTTTTAGTTTAGATTTTAGTTTAGTTTAGCATAGCATAGAAACAGACCTTTCGGCCCACGAAGTCTGCATCGACCACCGATCCCAGCACATTAATGCTATCCTACACACCAAGGGCAATTTACAATTTAACCGGCCTATTAGCCTATAAACCTGTAGTTCTTTGGAGTGTGGGAGGAAACCAGAGCACTAGAAAACCTATCCAGGGCACGCGGAGAACAAACAAACTCCGTACAGACAGCACCTACAGTCAGGATCAAACCTGGTTGTCTGGTGCTCTAAGGCAGACATCTAATGAGGATTATTCCAAATCTTTAATTGACTGACCCCATGTGTAAATTTAAGGGCATTAGGTCCTCGTAGATTTGTAGATTCTGTAGAGTATAATGAAGGAACTGCAGATGCTGGTTAATACACAGAAGGACACAAAGTGCTTAGGTAGCTCATTGGGTAAGGCAGCATCTCTGGAGAACATGGATTGATGGGTGGAAAGAAAGCTAGATGAGGGAAGAGGCAGGACACAGCATGGCAGATAATAGGTGGACACAGGCAAGGTCCCCCTCCCCCCCCCCTCGGCAGAAGGGTGGAACAAAAGCCAGAGATAAAAGCAGAAAATGTGAGACAGGATTGAAGAGGTGAAAAGTTGCAGGAGGGGAGGAGGCTGGGGAGGGAAGAAATATGTGGGCATCCAGGCAGGGAAATAAAATGGAGGGGAGCGGGGGAGGGGGTTTAGTAGGAGATTACCTAGAATTGGAGAATTCAATGTTTATACCGTTAAGATATGCAAGCGAAATATGAGGTATTGTTCCTCTAATTTGCGTGTGGCCTCTGTGAATGGAGGAGGCCCAGGACAGAAAAGTAATTATGGGAATGAGAAGGCAGACCGAGTATGTGCTCAGTAATCGGGGTAGATAAGGTTAAAGGTGTGGCGGTCCCTGGCCACTACAAAGGAGGTGCACATGAACCGCTGTATCACCTGGAATGTGGTCCCTGGATGGAGGGGAAGCAGGAGATATACGGACAGGCGTTACATCTGCTGCGGATGCAGTGAATTATGTTCAAGCCAATAGCTTTTGATTTAAAAAAAAGCAGAAATGATATCACAGGAGAAATATCCATTGCTTTTGTTGTACTTGCGGACAAAAGTGTAATACCCAGAATATAAAAGCCAGGAAGTTATGCTGTGCCAACATAAAACATTATTTGGTTTAAATTTGAGAACTGTTTCTAATTCAGAAAGAATATGAAAGTTTTAAAGAGGGTACAGAACAGATTTATTGAAGCAGATCCAGGCTTCAAGGATTAAGATAACATGGTTAAATGAAAGATGCAGGTGCTGGTTTCCTTATAGAACGGAATGCTAAGAGAAAATTTGACAATGGCGTTTAAAATTATGTAGTTTTAGATACAGGAAATAAAGAAAAATGGTTTCAGATGGCTAACATATTGATAACTAGAAGACAAAAGATCCATAAGCAACTCAAAGAAAAACTATTATGTGGAGCACAATTCAGATCTGAAATTCACTGCTTCAATTACAGCCTCAAAGGGAACTGAGCAATATAAAAATCTTGCAACAGGTAAAAAATTGTGTAGGATTACCTCTCTTGAGAGATGGACAATTCAAGAAACAAAATTATTGCTTTCTGCACTGCACTGTTCTCTTATTGCAAATATATATATATATATAGTTTATTTGGCATAGGAAAAACATCTTAATGTGTTTCTTAAGCATGTAATCTATTAAACATAAGATTTGAGGTTTTGTTGGATGCAATCAGGTGGATAGATGAAAATGAAGCAAAAGACCGTTTAGATTAGATCAGCAAATTGGATAGGCATATGGATGAGAAGGGAATGGAGGGTTATGGTATGAGTGCAGGCAGGTGGGACTAAGGGGAAAAAAATTTGTTCGGCATGGACTTGTAGGGCCGAGATGGCCTGTTTCCGTGCTGTAATTGTTGTTATATGTTATTGTTATTGTTATAGATTTTGGATTTGGATTTTCAAGAAGTATCCGACAAGGTTATACCAAGAAGGTTGCTGAATGGGCTAACGTATCAGCAAAGATTGACTAACCGATAGAAAAATGTCAGAAATAAATGAATATTTTTCAGGTTAACAAGTTGTAACAGTGTAGTGTCATAGGGATCAGTAAAACATCTTGAGATAACTATACAGAATATTGATAAAACCACACCTGGATGAATGTATATGGATTTGGTTTTCTTATTTGAGGAGGGATATACTTTCAAAGGAGGGAATTCAAAGCACACCAAATGAATTCCTGGGTGGAACGGGTTGTCTTACGGGGAGTACTAGAACATGGTAATAGTGCAGCTAGCAGAGTTGGTGCCACACAGTGCCAAAACCCAGTTCGATCATGACCTTGGGTGCTGTCTCTGTGGAGTTAACATGTTCTCCCTGTGACCACATTGGTTTCCTCCAGATGCTCCGGTTTCCCAAAGACGTGCGGATTTGTAGGTTAATTGGTCTCTGTAAAATTGCCCCCAATGTGCAGGGAGTTAATGAGAAAGTGGGATAACAAAGAACAAGTACGAATGGGTGAATGGTGGGCATGACTAAAGGGCCTGTTTTTATGCTGTATCTCGAAAACTATCTCACACCAGTTCCCTAAAGAAGAAAATCCAGAAAACAAGTGGCTGGATTTCAGAATTAAGGAACCACCCTAATGTGGGCCAATGGGATTCGTGTAGATGGGCAATAATGCTACCTTTGGCAATAGAGGGTCAAGAAGCCAATTTCTGCACTGCATGACCCTTTTAACTAAATTAGGTGGAATTTCTTAAGACAGATGCAAATCTTTGGAATTTCCCGACACCGAGAGTCATCAGGGAAAAGAAAAAATTTCACTGCATATGCTTCAAGCCAAAATAAACAGGTCTTTGAACCAGCAGAGATTGAGTAAGGAAATTAAGTTAAGGCCAAGATCATCAGATCACCTGTCATCTTATTGACCCGGCGACGATAATAGAGAGGTCGGTGCAGCGGTTGATGATGGAGCTGACCGATGGACGAGGACAGACCATGTGACAATAAAGTATTCATTCACAATAAAATATTCATTCATCATTCATAGCAAACAGCAACAGGGCCATGTGACCTACTTGCGCTCCTTAATTGAGAGTAAGCTGATGGAGAAATTAGAAAGATTGAATGCTTTATCACATAGATAAGTTTAATGGAGACCCGATGTCCTATAATTCAATATAGTTAGGACCAATAGCTTTAATTTAATTTAGAATGCATTATCTTCATACAACTAAGAATGACAAAATAGTAATGAGAACATCCATAATACAAAGTGAAAATCAAGAAATTCAAGATCAATTTAGTATTACTACTACTCGAGGAATTAAAAAAAAATCTAATTGCAGTACCTTGGATGCTCATTAACAATTTCCTGCCATAGTTGCAAAGAAGTGAGTTGCTGTGGTACAGAGAGCACTTCAGATTTAATTCCCGACAGTTCAGCACTCTTGGCAAAATACAGCACTGTAACCTGTTATTAGAAAATAAATATTTAAGTAAATAAGTTTATTGGCCAAGTATTCACATACAAGGAATTTGCCTTGGTGCTCCGCCCACAAGTAACAACATGACATAGTGACAGTTACGAATGACTCAGAAAACACTAATCATTAATAATAATAAAACATTAATGATAAAACACCATTGATCAAGCATGTGAATCAACAAAATACCAGATCAAAGGGAGGCTAATGGTGTAAAAGTACAAATATTTAGCAAAGATCATAGAATCAATTATTTACCTATTTACAAGCAAATAAAACTCAATGAAGAGTAAACATAGACATTATTGACGTGTGATTTTAGATGCCATGGCTTTCCCTCACTAAACTTCTCTGCCTAACCATATTGCCTATGAATTAAGAAATTCCATAAAAACCTACCTTGATGACCTAGCTTTCAATAACCTGTCTAAATATCCTTGCCCCTTGAGATGAATCAATTTTAATTCTGTTTGCTAATATTCCTGAAGTATGGGCTATTTTACCACATCCACATGATACAAATGCAAGTTGTTGTCTTCAAGGAAAAGATAAAGTGGCTTTGTACTGTATACTCTATATTTAAAGTTATAGCTTGTGACTACTTCTTGACAAGGTCCTGCTGGTCAGGAGGTCAAGGCATCCAATTTGCAAACTGGATACAAAATAAGTTTGGTGATGGGATGCAAAGGGTTGTGCTGGATGTTTTTTTCTGGGGGGAAACCATTAGTTGTCAGAAAATTCGTGTTCAATCTTTGTATTTCTAAAGACTTCTAAATTCTAAAGATTAGTAATAATCAGCATGGTTTTATGCATGATAGATCATTCTCTTGAATTTGATTGTATTTTTCTTAAGAATTAATTGAGAAGATTGATGAGGGCAAGGACATAGACGTGTTCTATATGGGCTTCAGCAGGGCCTTTAATAAGGTTCTGCATGGTAGTATGTGAATCTCTGGAACTCTCTGCCACAGAGGGTAGTTGAGGCCAGTTCATTGGCTATATTTAAGAGGGAGTTAAATGTGGCCCTTGTGGCTAAGGGGATCAGGGGGTATGGGGAGAAGGCAGGTACGGGATACTGAGTTGGATGATCAGCCATGATCATATTGAATGGCAGTGCAGGATCGAAGGGCCGAATGGCCTACTCCTGCACCTAATTTCTATGTTTCTATGTTTCTATGGTAGGCTGCTCTGGAAGGTTAGATCTCATGGGATCCTAAGAAAACTAGGTAACTGGATACAAAATTGACATCAGGTTAGGTGGCAGAGGTGAAAGATTGTGGTGGTGGAAGGTTGTTTTTTGGACTGGAGATCTGTGACGTGCACCAGGGATCAGAATTAGGTCAATTGCCGTTTGTCACTTTTATCAAAGAGTTTGATGCATATGTACAAGGCATGACTAGTATGTTTGCAGATGACAGTGAAGATAGTTATCAAGATTTACAGCAGGGTCTTGATCAAATGAGCAAGTGGATGGAGGAATGGCTAATAGTTTTTTTAATTCAGGTAATTAAGAGCATCCCGGCAAATCGTATCCAAGTCCACCAGCAGGCCCAGCTCGCCCGCCATGGACCAGGGACTCGCCCGGAAGATTCGGCTCTCCCACCGTAGACCGACAACGGAGGACTCGCCCGGTAGGCCCGGCTCACCTGCCGAGGATCAAGGACTCGCTCACTGTAGACCCACTCTGCAGGCCCTGCTCGCTCGCCCGCCCAGAGTGGAAGGAGTAGGGCGGAGGGCCAGTAAGCAGATGGGCTGCGGGAGATGCAGGGCCTCGACAGTGAAGTGGGCTGCTGGAGGCCCTGCAACAGCCTGGGGCTCGGCTAGTCCAGGCGCCCTGCCAAGTGGCCGAGCACGTGGACCAGACACGGCCAACAGCGGAGGAGCAACAGAGGACACAACGGCCACGCTTGACCAGGCCGACCCTGCAATGCCACCAGGACAACAGACCTTCATACAGATTAAGATCCCTGCACTTCAAACAACTGAGACTTGAAAATGGAGCCAAAAACTGACCACTCTGTATATTAACTCAGTGTACTACTGCCATACATTTGCACTGCATCTGAGATGCTTATCCAAGATGCATCCAAGATGTATCCAAGTGCTTATGTTTAGTGATACTTGTACTGAACTGTACACAAAAATGAATTTCACTGTACCTGTACATGTGACAAATAACATACCATAGAACCATTGGGAAGTATTATATATAGAGCATCCAAACCAGAGCTGGACCTTCACAGTGAATGATAAAGTCCCGGGGAGTGTTGTAATGCAGAGATCTAGGAGTACAATCACATTGTTCCCTGAAAGTGGCATTGTTAGATAGGAATGGTGGAGGAGGCTTTCAGTACAATGGTCTTCCTCAATCAGGGTATTGAGAATGGAAGTTGGGACGTTTGTTACAGATGTTCAAGATGTTGGTGAGGCCGCACTGGAGTGTTTTGTTCACTTTTGGTTCAGATAGGAAAGATGCAATTAAGCTGAAAAGAGTGTAGAATAGATTTGCATGAGGATGTTGCCAGGACTGTGGGGCTGAGCTATCGGGGGAGATTGGACAGTCTTGGACTTGAAGTGTATGAGGCTGAGGTATATAACATCATGAGGGGAATAGATAGGATGAAGGCACAGTCGTTTACCAAGAGAAGGGAAATCAAGAACCAAAGTCATATGTTTAAGGTGAGAGGAGAAAGATTTAATAGAGGAACCTGAGGCTCCACTCAGAGAGTAGTTACTATGGAATGAGATGCCAAAATGTACGAGATAGATAAAATAACAACATTTAAAAGACATTGGATAGGTACATGGAAAGGAATGAGTTAGAGGGATACAGGCCAAACGCAGGCAAATGGGACAAGTTTAGATGGGGCATGTCGGTGGGTTTGTAAGACTTGGCAAAATGGCCTGTTTCCGTACAGTATGAATACGATTTTAGCGGGCATAGTTTTAAGGTGAAAGTGCAGAGGAAAGATTAGAGCATATGGTGTACATCAAGATCAACCTAGAAGAGGTAATGGATGCAGAAACAATTAGGTTTCAAAGACATTTGGATAGAAATGGCATTGGGGAAACAGACTGAGTGCAAGCAAATGAGATGAATCTAGAAAGGCATAAAGGCAGTCACACATACCCATCCACATCCAGAGTTAATCGGACTTGCGCATCAGGTCTCTTGCATTAAAATCATGCAATTCAATCCAACAGTCCTTCCTCACTCCCTGCTGTGTCCCTGCCCATTCTGTTCACCAAATGTTCTTTTATAAGGTCATAAAGTCAAGTGATAGGAGTAGAGTTAGGCCATTCGGCCCATCAAGTCTACACCATTCAATCATGGCTGATTTATCTCTCCCTCCTAACCCCATTCTCCTGCCTTCTTCCCATTAACCTGTACTAATCAGGAATCTATCTCTGCCTGAATAATATCCATTGACTTGACCTCCACAGCCTTCTGTGGCAAAGAATTCCACAGATTCACCACCCTTTAACTAAAGAAATTCCTCCTCATCTCCTTCCAAAAAGAACGTCCTCTAATTCTGAGGCTATGACCTCTAGTCCTAGACTCTCACACTAGTGGAAACATCACCTGCACATCCTGCACATCAAAGCCTTTCAGTATTCGGTAAGTTTCAATGAGATCTCCCCCCCTCATACTTCTAAACTCCAGCGAGTACAGGCCCAAGGCCGACAAACACTCATCATAGTTTAACCTACTAATTCTTGCGATCATTCTTGTAATGTAAACCTGCTCAGGACCCTCTCCAGAGCCACCACATTCTTCTTCGGATATGGTGCTCAAAATTGTTCACAATATTCCAAATGCGGCCTGACCTGCGCCTTATAGTACCTCAACATTACATCCCTGCTTTTGTATACAAGCCCTCTCAAAATAAATGCTGGCATTGAGTTTGCTTGTCACCAACCATACTAATTTCCAGCTTCTCATCTGCCTCAGTCCTGCAGTGGATCGTGCCCTATTGCCAATCTAGTTTAAACCTACCCAAGTAACCTGAGCAAACCTCATGTTCCCCTCATGTTCAGATGCTATCCACCCTTTTGTACTGGGCACCTCTGCCCCAGAAGCGATCTCAATGGTCCTAAAATCTGAATCCCTGCCCCAACTCCTTAGCCATGCATTGATATGTCCTATCTTCCTGATCCTACCCTCATTAGCATGTGGCACCATAAGTAATCCAGAGTTAAGCAATCCGGAGTTTACTACACTGGAGGTCCTGCTGTTTATAACCTTTCGCTTAGCTCCCAAAATGCATTTTTGCAGAAAACTCATCCCTTTTGCTACCCATGTAATTTGTGCACACATTCACAACAACGTCTGGCTGCTCATTCTCTCCCTTGAGAATGTCATGCAGCCACTCCTGGACATCTGGATCTTCGCACCCACCAGAGAGGCAACGCAAAATCATGGAGACGTGGGTGCTGCCACAAAATCTTCTGTCTGCCCCCAGACTGAGCCTCTTACCACTATGGCTCTGCTTAACACTACCCGTCACCTCTGTGCCACAGACCCGATATCTGACTGCTGCTCACCCCTGGCAAGTCGTTTTCCCACCCCTCCACGATAGAATCCTATTGTCGACCTGTTTTGAAAGGAAATAGTCACAAGGGTCACCCGCTCTCTCTGCCTACTCCCTTTCCTCGTGGTCACCAACCTACTCTCTTCTTGTACCTTAGGTGTGACCACCACACTATGATCCTATTTATGAAGCTCTCATTCTCCAGGAGAAACCAGGGGTCGTCCAGCCACCCCTTCAGTTCACTAATGCGGTCTGTAAGGAGCTGTGCCTTGATACCATTCACACAGGTGTAGTTATCAGTTTCCCTGACGTCCCACATCCTGCAGGAGGAACATTACACCATTCCACCTGCCATCTCCACTGCACTAAAAGCAATAGGATAAGAACCCACAACAGCAAACCATACTTTACCTCCTGACCCTTGTGAGCTGCTCACCTAGTTCTCACCCGTGACTATTGAGCCTAAATTTCACGGCAAAAAAAAAGATACTTCAGTTCATCTCTCTCCTCCTCTCAAGCCATTCATGAATTCTAGAAAACTAGCGGAATTATTTACTTTCGAGCTGTGACACAGCTGACATTCCTCGCTGTGGTTATTTTCGGTCAATTAAAACTTTTAAATATTTCTCGCAAAAATCGACCGGAATTATTTCCCTTACTTTTGATTGACATTCGCCAGCAAACGCGATCTAATTCCCCATTTGGATCTTAAATCTCCACGGCATCCTCAGCTGTTCACTTCCGCTGTTTTCTACCTTCGGTTCCCTCTTGTAATTACCTTACTTTCTATCTTTGTTTTTGCCTGAAAACTTAGGTCGCTGTGCTTCACGGTCACCCCGACCAACACAGAAAATTTCAGCTCCAAAATCGGCCGTTTTCGATGTTTTTAACGGGTGGGAAAGTGCGTGTTTCCCCATTCACTAACATGTACCGAACTGAGATATGTCCTCCAGTTAAAATTTTCGGTCACGTGAGGGGGGATCTACGCTCATTTGACCTTTGGTGAAATCACCCTATTTATGAAGCTCTCATTCTCCAGGAGAAACCAGGGGTCACTTGTCCAGCCACACCTTCAGTTCACTAATGCGGTCTGTAAGGAGCTGTGCCTTGATACCATTCACACAGGTGTAGTTATCAGTTTCCCTGACGTCCCACATCCTGCAGGAGGAACATTACACCATTCCACCTGCCATCTCCACTGCACTAAAAGCAATAGGATAAGAACCCACAACAGCAAACCATACTTTACCTCCTGACCCTTTTCTGCTCAGCCTTCTCACCAAAGACTATTGAGCCAAAGCCTCACACTTACCCGCTACACATTACTTCACGTTCATTCTCTCCCTCCCTCTCACTGAAAAATTATTTTCCAAAATAAACTTTAAATATACTCAATGAACCAATCCAACGCCTAGTTTTTGAATTATCCCACTGCTGCTCCAACACTGAAATACATTGACTGCTGGAACTTTTGCTCACAACTTTGGTAAAAAATTATTTCGTTTCTCCCAGTTTTGCTAATGCTAATTTCTAATATTGGGCTGCCCTCAGCAAAACATAGACATTTGAACAGTCTCCAGTCACTTAAATGCACTGCTGCATAACAGCTGCTAACTCTACAACATTTTGCTTGGAGAAATACTGACTGGGGATGCATTATAATATTAAGAATCACATGAACTGTTGCACCCCAATAACTTTAGCCCAGAGCTCTGCAGTGGTTGCCCAGGACACAGGTTACATGTGGTCAAAGTATTTACATTTATTCGTGGGGGCGGAAGCACCCTGGATATTCTTAGTGTGGCAATATATTAAATGTTGACTACGGGTGGAGAGAGCCTTAAGGCCACACTCAATATGGTGACAGTCCAGAGTTCGCGGGGGAGTTCATACACTCCCATTCACCGCCTTCCCCAGCGGCCCAGCCGCGCAGCTCACTTGCCCCGGTTCTGCAAACACTGGCAGCGGGTTTTATTGAGTTGCCATTGAATCCAGGACCCTGCAGGAGAGGGGGAGTGTGGCCGCTGAAGAGGGGGATGTAGTGACAGCGGCGGCTGTGTTTTGGCCTGGGCAGAGCAGGCCTGTCGGGCTCAGTCAGTAAATCCGCTGTCGCGCCGCAGCGGAGCGGAGCAGACCCGGGAAGCGGAGAGAGGCGGCGGCGCTGCAGCAGCAGCAGTAGGGGTCCCGGGACCTACCTGGGCGGTCATCTGCCGGCCGTCAGAGCGGCGCCTTTGGCCAAGGCTAGGAGGGCAAGATTCAGCCGGGCCACCTCGGGCACGTTACCCGGCTCGTCCAATCCTCCTGCCTCTTCCTACTAACTTAATTGGTAAATTAAAACTCCGCCCGCTCTGCTTTAAACGTGACATTCAAAAATAACACAGCATTCAAAAATAACAAGCTGAATTTCATAGAGACACAAGGAACTGCACATGCTGGTTCACACAAAGCCCTGGAGAATCTCGGCGGGTCAGGCAGCATCTGTTCTGCAGAAAACATCATTTATTTTCTCCCCAAATAAACTTTATTTATTATAATATATATACACAAAACAAAATTGTGTAAAAACTTAAGGGGTTGGACAGGCTAGATGCAGGAAGATTGCTCTCGATGTTGGGGAAGTCCAGGACAAGGGGTCACAGCTTAAGGATAAGGGGGAAATCCTTTAAAACCGAGATGAGAAGAACTTTTTTTCACACAGAGAGTGGTGAATCTCTGGAACTCTCTGCCACAGAGGGTAGTTGAGGCCAGTTCATTGGCTATATTTAAGAGGGAGTTAGATGTGGCCCTTGTGGCTAAGGGAATCAGAGGGTATGGAGAGAAGGCAGGTACGGGATACTGAGTTGGATGATCAGCCATGATCATATTGAATGGCGGTGCAGGCTCGAAGGGCCGAATGGCCTACTCCTGCACCTAATTTCTATGTTTTTATGTTTCTAACTCTTAAAATATTCTCAATGTCTATACATTTAATAATGTCATACTCATTAGTATTCAGACCCTTGTCACTCACGTGGCCTCCTGAAGTTTGAAAGATATACCCACCTGGCCCCTCAATGTCCAGCAGCAGAAGAACCCTCGAATGTGGCCATCCCCAACAGAGCCTTGCTGTTTTTAGCTCATAAGTGATAGGAGGAGAATTAAGCCATTTGGCCCATCAAGTCTACTCCGCCATTCAATCGTGGCTGATCAATCTCTCCCACCTAACCCCATTCTTCCCATAAACCCTGACACCCGTACAAATCAAGAATCTATCTATGCCTTAAAAATACCCATTGAAGGCCTCCATTGACAGCCTTCTGTGGCAAACATTTCCACAGATTCACCACCCTCTGACTGAAGAAATTCCTCCTCATCTTCCTAGAGGAACGTCCTTTAATTCTGAGGTTATAGCCTAGACTCTCCCACTAACGGAAACATCCTCTCTACGTCCACTATCCAAGCCTTTCACTATTCTGTACCCTTCAATGAGGATCCCCCTCATTCTTCTAAACTCCAGTCAGTACAGGCCCAGTGTTGTCAAACGCTCATCATATGTTAACCCACTCATTCCTGGGATTATTTTTGTAAACCTCCTCTGGACCAACTCCAGAGTCAGCGTATCCTTCCTCAGATATGGTGCCCAAAATTGCTCACAATACTCCAAATGCGGCCTGACCAGCGCGTTATTGAGCCTCAGCATTACATCCCTGTTGTCCGCACCAAGCTCCAGTGAGCCCCTAAGCACGTGCTCCTGCAGTCTGGAATGGGCCCGTCGGTAACAATCTCTGATGGACCTCGCTGTGCTGAGAGGCCAATAGGTTTCTGGAGGCCAAAGAATCTCTTTCACTGAGTTAATGTTCTTCCACCTTGACAAAGACCCTTGCATCATTCTCCAGATCCCATGACGTAGTGGGCAACTGTCTGCTCTCCATTACACTCATTACACTTCTTCAGACTTGAGTCTCAACCCAAAATGTCACCTATTCCTTCTCTCCAGAGATGCTGCCCGTCCCGCGGAGTTACTCCAGCTTTTTGTGTCTCTCTTAGGAGAGAGTAGGTGACTGCCCGACTCCAGACATGATATGGTAGATATCTGTCTCCCATCCATTGATTTGGATTGCACTACAGATATCTTTATCGAGCAGTAGGATCCAGTTCCTGACTCCATTTCAGAAAGCACTTCCATCCTGTACATGTGAAATATCTTGTTGAAGGACCTTTTCACAGTCCAAGCTATCAACCCCTCTGCCAATATAAGTGATGGTTTTGTTGAACAGCGTGAGGCTGCCCGAGATTTTCCTGCCAGGTACAGCACACATTTGATATGGGTGCATCACTTGTCCCACAGCAGACTTGAACTGGTTGGCGATGGATATGGACTGGATCTTATAGTCCACATTTAGCAGTGAGATGCTCATGATATTCAGCTCCTGATATCATCCTTCTCCCCCTCTTGCTTGTAGATGAGGGTGATGATAGGTTCTTTATGGAGTCTGACATACTTCCAGCCAGAAGCATAGCATTGTACACTTCCAGCAGGTATGTGTATGCCATCGCTTCCGAGGGTGATATTTGAATCAAAGGAATGGATGGAGTCAGTCGGCTCAACCATCGTGCATGCTTGATCCAGACTCTCCCGCTTGCTGTCCTCCAAAACCTCCATTAGAGGACAGAAGGTAGTGGGAGACTCTGCTATCTAGGGCTTTTGTCATGCAGACCGGCATAGAAGGATATTCAGATCCACAAAGCGTTCGTCTGCAAGGATGTTACTAAGCCATTCTCTACTTTAAGGCACTGGAGCACAGAGCTCCCCCTATGAACCTTTTGGAATAAGAAGAGTAGGCACGTCTCATTCTGTTCCATGGTGCACTCTGGATCGGAAGATGATTTTGGAGGAATCTGAAGCAAAGAACATGGCTTTCTGGCTTTTAACCTCTCAGTTCCTCCCTCACATCCACCCCACTCAACTGCAGAAGGAGGAATTGCTGCAGGTCTGTCTGGGCGCCACAAGTCCGTCCAGCCCTCTCTTGCTTCTTGAACACCTTTAAAGATGATGAACCTCTTGATGTTCTCCTTTGTTATTTTCCACCAGTGTATCAGAGAATTAAAGAGAGGCTTTGTGGTTCTCCGACCTGTGTAGTCCCTCTTTAGTTCCTCAACGTTCTCTGGGATCAGCAGTTTGACATTTAATTTCCACATCTGCCTCCCAGTCCTCCTGCAGGTGACAATGGGCCCAAAGGCCCCAGTGGTCAGAACGTTGGTGTGTCTGCCCATGAAAACCTTCGACATGAAGAGGAAGTCTATTCAAGACCAGACTGAGCCGTCTGATCTCGAGCAGGTAAATTGCTGCCAGCAGGGTTGCTGAAGGTGTCGCATAGCTTTGCATCTTTGACCATCTTCATCAAGAGCCTGGAGGCATTGTCCCAGTCTGCTGTTGGATCGGCCAGCAATAAATCAGTTGAAGTCACCAGCCGGAGTCTCCAGAGAACAAGCATAGGTGACATTTCGGGGTGAGACAACTCTTCAGATTGACAGGGGGAGGGGGAATGGGAGAAATTGGTGGGGCTGTAACGGGTATAGCTTGGACCCAATAGCAGCACAGAATCAGGCAGGTATAATTGGTCATGAACTTTATTACGATACTGTAACACAGAGTAGTAACACAGGAATGGATACACCGTACTCACACAGAGGCTCAGGATTGAGCGAGGGTTCCGAAGAGGGGCAGGCAGGAGACGTAGTCGGGGTAGCGGAAGGTCCGGTAACCAGGAGATCCAACACACGATGCAAACAAACCAGCGAGGGACAGACGAAAGGAGAGTCGAAGCCAGGCAGGAAGTCGAGGAGCCGTTGCAGGGATACACCAAACAGCCCAGGAGAGAGGCAGACAGAAACCAGGAGGTACGGGACGAAGGCCGTGGTCGGGGACAGAAGGCTGAGGTGATATCCGGGAAGACGACAGGACGGAATGGTCAGGGGCAGGCAGGTTCGAATCCGTGTAGGCAGTCGGGAAATCGCTGGAGAGTCTTGCATGAACGCTGAGAACAATCTGGCATTGTGTGAACGGTGAGGAGAGTCTAAGAGGGTTGGTTGTAGATTAGCTACGTAAAAGTAGAGGATTTAATGTTCATACCCGTCAGGTTGTAAGGTACCTAAGTGGAATCTGAGGTGTTGTTCCTCCAGTTTGCATGTGGCCTCACTCTGGCAATGGGGGCCAGGACAGAAAGGTCAGTGTGCGAATGGGAAGGGGAGTTCAAATGGTTAGCAACAGGCCTTGCAGATCTCTCAGTCACAAATCATTTTAACTCCTCTTCCCATTCTGAGCTTTCTGTCATGAGTCTTCTCCATTGCCAATGTGAGACCACATGCAAACTAAAGAAACAGCACCTCATGTTCTGCTTAGGTAGCTTACAACCTCATGGTAGGAACATTGAATTCTACAATTTTAGGTAATTAAGCTGCAACCAATCCCAACCACCTCCCCACTCATTTTATCTCCCCTCTTTTCCCTGTGCTCCACCCTGATTTTTTCCATCCATCTAAATTGCCTCCTTTAGCTTAACAATTTTCTCCTTTCCTATCTTTATCGCATATTTTTTGTCCTTTTAACTCTGGCAAGGGTTTGTGCCGTCCCCACTTCTCTTCCAGCTCTCTCCCCACCACAATCAAACTGAAATCGGTCACGCCCACAAAATATCACCCATTCATGTTATCTGGAGATGCTGGCTGACCTGCTGATTACATTTTATAGCAAGCAAAAGAAAATAACCACAGATCAAAGGGTGTGTTTATTGATCTGCCCCCTTCATACAATGCACAATATTTGTAGAAAGGATTGATGCAGAATATTTGTAGACATTAGACACAAAATGCTGGAGTAACTCAGCAGGACAGACAGCATCTCTGGATAGAAGGAATGGGTGACGTTTTTGGATCAAAACCCTTCTTCTTCACTTTGTGTCTATCTTCGGTGTAAACCAGCATCTGCAGTTCTCCCCTACACATACGTAGACAATATCTGATCTACCTCCTCTTTTTAAATGTTAGCGATCTAGCTTCCACAATCTGGGGTTGAGAATTCTAGAACAAAAAACAAAGTGCTGGAGGATCTCAACAGTTTCCCTTTCCTACATTAAAATCCTTTTGCCAAATTTTTGTTCATTTACACAGCCTATCTATATCCTATTGCAAAGTCCAAATATCCTCATCACAGCATGCTCTCCACTTATAATTTGTGATATCAGCAGGCCTGGGTCCCTTGTATTCAGCTCTTCCTCCATTGGTAATATAGATAAATAATTGGACTGCACCTTGAAGCACTGTGATTCATTACATTTTTTTCCATTCTGGAAAAGAACCATTCATTCTGCCACCATCTTCTGTGAGGAAACCAGTAGATCCATGTCAACACATTTCCCACAGTTCGGGAGCTTTTGCAAGTCTTTTATACAGCAACTACAGTGCCTTCTGGAAATCCGAATGGACTTTATCTCTCAGGTTTCCCATCAATTCTGTTTTTTATATCGTTTAAGAAACCTAGCAAATATTTTAAACATATTTTCCCTTTCATAAAACCCTGTTGACGCCATTAGCTTGTTCTGAAGGATCAACTATCTCTTTCTCTCCAGCATCTTCCCAACAACGAATATTATGTTAATAGATCTATAATTTCCCACTTTTTATCTCCCTCCCTTCTTGAACAAGGATGTCAAATTCACGGATTTCCCATTCATTTATAACCTCTCAGAACTTCAGCCAATGGGTCTGCTGTTTCTGTCTAATTTGTTTAAAACCCTTGGATACTAGTGCTATTTTCTGGAAGCAGTTTTTTATCCTTACCTTTCACTGTAATTATTGTTACCCATACTTTTTGTATAGTTCCTTCATGCTCTGTTGTGATTTCTCAGTTGTCATTGCTTTTAATTCTCATGCCTATTCAGAATCTAACTCTGCATGACTAATGTCATTACACACATTGCTGATTTCTGGCATTGAGTCTCCCAAATTCTGGACAAAACATTTAGCTTTCAGTGGGGATCTTTCTCAGACTGAAGAAAGATGCCTAACTGAAACATCGTCTATCCATGTTCTGCAGGGATGCTGCTTGATATGCTGAGTTACTCCAGCACTTTGTGTCTTTTTCTGTAAACCAGCATCTATTGTGTACCTTTGATTTTCCAGCATCTGCAGTTCCTTCTTAAATATTTGCATAATATTGGCGTTCACTCTTGTTGTTTCTTCTGTTAGATCTCCCAAGCACATCGTCTACTCTTTCTTTGATCACCCGAGTGAATCCGAAATAAATGTTTTGTAACACTATTAGCCTAAACAGTGATTCAAATTTAGGTTGGTCTAATGTTTTGGTGGGATTCTTGAGCTTTCCTTGGTCATGTTTAACACATGGTGTACTTTTGTTTGCAATTTTCTACAGTTCATCTTTTTGCCATCATTATTAAATTGTGTTCACTGCCAGCCCCAGGATATGATCTGTTTTTGTTCAAGTTAATTGAGTAAACATTAGAATCCTCAAAGATGGCATTAGGAAACATCCATGTCATCTTTTATGTGATGGTGTATGTGAGTAAAGCAATTTGCAATGTACAAAGGTATACAGTCACATAAATTTTAGCTATCTTAGATCTCTATCATTGGTTTCAATACATCAATGGTTCACCATTTCTATGTGCTTGGGTATTAACTTTCACATTCTAGCTCGGTTGTAAAGCAAGATTATCTTTCTTTAGTTGTCCGAGTTAGATCCTTCAGGATTTCTGCAAAATTAATTGATTGCTTTAATGGTGTAGTCATTGGTTCTTCTATTCACATAGAAGATGGCACTTGTTTTGAAAGGCAGATATTTGGATAGCACGGATTTGACTTGTAATTGTCATGCTCCCCCGAAAAATGAATCCAGTGTGTTAGTATCAGGAACTAAACACCTATTGTGATCTTTTGCACGCTCGCTATACAGAAACCTCTGTACCTCATCTGTTAGCAGCTCTCCTGAAATTCTGTGCAAGCCCTGGAAATTCGATTTGAAAGACATTAAACCAGGAGCATGCTCTTCAGGTTCACCTGTTGTGCAGTGTTCTCAGGTTCCAGGTTTCTCATTTGGTAAACTTGAGTCTGGACCCATTACAGGAAGGATATGGAGTATTTGGAGAGGATGCGGAAGATCAGAATGCTGCCTGGATCAGGGTATTAGCTATGAAGAGAGGTTGGACAAACTTTTTTTGTTTTTTCTAGAACGTCAGAGATTGAGATGTTATGTGAGGCATAGATAGGGTAGACAATCAGAACCCTTTTGGAACCACGATGTAAATGTCAAAAACTAGAGGGCATAGTTTCAAGTTAAAAGTGGCAGAGTTTAAAGGAGACTAGACTAAGTGGGACCCGTTGGGTTTCTGTCACATGGGAGGCCTGGTCCCCCAATGCAACCTCTTCTCCAACACAATATTCCACTATTCACCCGATCCCCCAACGCAACCCATTCCCCCAACGCAATATTCCCCATCTCCCTCTACCACCCCACTCCCCACCCCATCTCCCTCCTCCTCATTTCCCCAGCTCCAGGGCCTGGAACTTGGCCTGGTTCTCGTACTCGGCCCAGCTCTGGCTGTAGACTCCAGCCGTCAGCTCAGCCGCCGCCTGGGCTCCAGTGCAGGCCTCATCTTCATCTCCGGGCTCGTCCCTCACCCCGGACCCAGGCTCGTCCTTCGTTCCAGTGGCGGCTTCTTTCGGGGCCCCAGTCACGGCCCCATCCCAAGCCCCTCACTCCAGCTCCAGCACCAGGCTTGACCAGACCATGGAAGAGGCAATTTACATGCTTCTAGATAACAATCCAAGAATTGCTTGGCCTGACATAAACCAATGTTGCTGACTTGGGGAAAACAGTCACTTTTTCCACTGACCACACACGCACACTTGCACAGAGTCCTTGCTGGTGGCAGAGTTGGTGGTATGAGTTCAGGTCCAACAATTGATGGTGGCATGCATGAAGACTCCATGTGTCTGAGAAGGCAGTAGAAGAGAGGAATAAAACAAAATCTGGATGAGAGAAAACTGGATATGTAAATCCAGAGAGGAAAGTGAAAACTGAGGAGGGAGAGTCCCCTTTGTTCTGATGCAGTTGAACAAAGGGGACTATGAAGGCATGAGGGAGGAGC